>NW_007728120.1:269898-279464 GCF_000696425.1 Galeopterus variegatus | reverse complement strand
GGCGGTGGGTGTGTCCGGGCCCCTGAGGCCTAGGCCGGCCTCTGCCTCCCGACGCCCGGCCCGCGGGCTGGCCTCCCCCCACCGGCGACCGCGCCCCAGGCCGTCATCCTCCTCAACTGGGGCGCCGCTGGACCCTGCTCCTGCTCCTTGTCTCTTCTGTCCCCAAGGCTTACGGGCCTCATACTGGCTCTCTCCCCATGCCAGTGGTAAAGTTCCTCGAACTGTCCCCCCTCACCCCCCATGTTTGCAGAACATCCATTTGCCCCTGGCCCTTCCACCCCCTTACAAATGTTTTGCTTTTTTCCGTGAGTGTTCGTGGTTTTATAAAACGGCAGGAAAAGGCCAGTTCGGGGGGAGGGTTCCTACGGGGATTATCACCCCGAGGAGAGGGGTGATAGCACTGGGCACATAGATGCCTTGGATTTTCGCAGGAGCCCCTCCGGTTTCTCAGAGGGCTGTGGCAGGCCTCCCTGGACAGATTCTGGAAGATCCAGCCCTTCTGCTTCCGAAGTCCCTGGCCATTACCTCCCTATTCGGCTATCCCAGGCTGGGCGCATCCCCTCACCCCACCGGCGGTTCTCCATCTCGTCTGTCTCCATCTTTCTGCAGCTTACATTGAGCTCCATTGTCCCTTAAAGCTTATGACCTTCAGTTTCCAGAAGGAAGTGGTTTGTGGTGTCATTTTGGGGGCTTGGGTAAGGGAAAAACTCAGGGCCCTTATGACTTAACGTCCCCCACATTCCAGCTGTGGAGCACGGGCCCCTCCTTCTGAGGAAGACAGGAAAGTCTGCTAGCTGAGATTGCGAACCCCAAGGGCTTTTTGCTATCTCTTCCCTGGCACTGCCCATACCCAGCCATAGCTTCGCTCAAATATAGCCATAGTCTGATTCCATTTTAAAGTAAATAAAATAAACATGAAAAAAGAAAGAGGCGAACCGTGCTGGTGACCCATGTCAAACTCTCCAGCCCTTGTTCCCAAGGACCACGTTTGCTACCAGTCTCCAGAGTGGAGACAATCTGGTTTTACAAACTAATACTGGTTAATGGGCTTAAGATGTTAAGGTCAGTAGGGGTCCCAACGCCTACTGACCTTAACAAGACTCGATTTTTAAAATCCCTTGACTTTTCTCCTCATTCGTGGAGATGACATTTTTCATATTTGGCCTCAGACCACAGTCTTGCCTTTTGACGCCTTAAGAAAAAATCAGCATGGGAAAAAAATAAGGAGTTCTCCTTTGTACAAGCAGTGGGAACATCCTGGTAACTGCAGTGGGGTGTTAATAAAACCTAGTTAGACCCTAGTGCAAGCAAGTAGCCAAGGAGCCCATCCTGTTAGAATTACGGAAATACTTCATTGCTAAGGTATGGTGTGTTAGGTTGATTTTAAAGGGGCAAATCTCTTTCTTTCATCTTTTTCCCCTTTAGATCATTCAGACTTGAAGTTTCTATGTTTCTAAAACTTAAAGGCATCAGTATTCTATGAAAATGGCATTAATTGCAAATTAAAAAATTAGAACCAGGGGAAGGAAGTATTAAAGTACTGTACTGATAGTATTGATAAAACATTGGCTTTACTCTGTATATAGTGTGTATACATATATACAGGTTATTTAAATCATAAAAATCCTATCTTTTACATTCAAATGAATGTGATGGGCATTAACAAGGGCCAGATGGAAACAGTAAAATATTTATTAAGGTCAAGAGGTTATGTATTTTTTTTTTTTTTTACAAAATGCCAAATTTTCTACAGGCATTTCAAAATATTGAAGCACAAATATAAACACAGCACAGTTCTAATTATGGTAATGCCTGATAGTCTCATATTTTAGTTTATCATCACAAGAGTATTCTTAAGATTTCTTTAAAATATTTATTTTTGTTTTCTTTCTTCCTTTTTTTTTTTTCCTTTTTGTCATTTTTCGTGTCCGGCAACGGATCGCAACCCTCGGTGCTGCACCCGCCCCTCGCTCAGCCAGTGAGCGGGAACCGGTCTTTATGTGGGATCCGAACCCTCGGCGGGAGCACCGCCGCGCTCCCAAGCTGCGCACTGTAGCAGTGCGCCACCGGGCCGGCCCCCCCCCCTTTTTTTTTTGATGGCTGGCCAGCATGGGGATCCGTTTTAAATATTTAAATTGAACAGGAGTAAATGCATATTACCTTATCCAAGCAGTCGGTGGTCGTGGGAAATGATACATTCATTCCATCATGCTGCCCCATTGCTCCAACCAATTTTAGAACTCATTTGGAGTTGAATTCAAAGCTTGTGGCAGAATCTCTGAAATATCTTGTGTTGGAAAATCCTTGAACTTTTTTTTTTCTTAATCCTTGTACTTTTGAGAGTCAAGGTTTTTCTTTTTTTCTTTTTTTAGCAGCTGGACGGTATAGGGGGCTGAACCATTGACCTTGGTCTTATAACACTGTGTTCTAACTAACTGAGCTAATTGGCCAGCCCCCCTTGAGAGTCAGTTTGATTTTCGGAAATAGCAAAAACTCTTTTTTGGAGTCCTATTTCATAAGTAAAGTAGGGGATCAAACTGGGTTAATAAATAATCAGGTGAAAGTGCATGTAGGCCCTTTTTGGGGTGTGTGAACTGCCTTAGAGACTTCTGGAGCAGATCCCTCCTACATGGTACCTTCTTCTGTACAGTCATATGAATCAGAAACCCAGAATCTTGGGCCGGCCTGTGGATCACTCGGGAGAGTGTGGTGCTGATAACACCAAGTCAAGGGTTAAGATACCCTTACTGATCATCTTTAAAAAAAAAAAAAAAAGAAGCCCAGAATCTTCTTGGACATTTTGCTGTCCCTTGGCCCCTGTGTACAATACATCATCAGATTTTCTTGAATATCTCTTATTGTTTGGCTTCCTTGCACCACCACTGCCATCACCCTAGTCCAAGCTACTGTCATATCCTGACAGACTTTTGTTTCCTATCTGATCCATTTGTATTCCTGAAACCAAAACCGAATAGCAAATCTGATTGCATCTTCCCCTCAGCCTGCCTGCCTGCCCCCCAAATAAGCATTCATAAAACCTGTCAGTGGCTTTTCATTGCTCTTGGTATGAAGCTACAACTCTAGAATATGGCCTACAAAGTCTAAGCCCTTATGGGGACCTAGGGCCCTAGCTAATTCTCACACTTCATCTCTGCTTCAGGCACACTGGCCTTATGGTTTTGCATTCTTGCCATATTTCCTTCTGCTACAGGGTCTTTGCATAAGCTGTTGCCTCTATCTGGCAACACCTCCCATTGTTAACCCCCTATTCATCTTTCAGCTCTTAGCTTTCACTTCCTCAGGAGGGTCTTCCTTGATCTCCTCAATTAGATTAGATATCTGTTACTGGCTCTTAGAGCATCATTTACCTGTCTTTCACATCACTTATCACAAGTTTACACTTACTTGTGTGATTACACGACTGTAAGTTCCATGAAGGTTGGGACTGTTTTAGCTTTTGCTTACCATCATACACACGTTGACTAGCATGATGACTGGCACTTAATGGACATTCAGGAAATATTTGTGGAATGAATGAAGAGTTCTTGTGATTTGTACACAGGCAACATCATCTTCTTTCAGAGTGGCTTATAAAAACAAGGGCATTGCTCATTTTGATATATGTTTTGATATATTTTTTTGAAGGTCATCATTATTACTTCATAGGCTCATTTCTTATCTCCCTTCCAAGTACTAACCAGGCCTGACCCTGCTTAGCTTCCAAGATCAGGCAAGATCGGGCACATTCAGGGTGGTATGGCAATAGGCCTATTTCCTATCTAGGCATGTGTTGAATTGATACAAACCCTCATTTGTAACTTTTATGTTTCTTGCCTTTATTTTTTTTCAGTTCCTCAATAATTGTGGAGCCTATGATTGGGTTGCAAGAACAAATATGATTTGCCTTTAAGGAGCTTACATGAATAACAACAAAGTAATAACAGTAACTGTTTCCTGAGTTGCTTCTTTGAGTCAGGCTCTGTGCTGTGTATTTCATACAGTTAATCCTCCCAAGATTGAAATTATTACCCTCATTTTGCAAATAAGAAAAACTCAGACTGAGAGAAGGAAATTGCCCAATGTCACATAGCTAGCAAGTGATGGAGCCATGATTTCCACCCAGGTCAAGATTATTCTCTTTCTACTGCCAGTGTTTCTTCCATTATACTACATTATTTCCATGAGGCAATTAGCCAATTTACTTAGATGCCTAAGTGAACATATAATAGTTAATTTTGTGGGGTTTGATATTGATATGTGTGTTTAGTTTCGGTAATGCTTCTTAAAATATCACTTAAAAGGGCTGGCCCGTGGCTCACTCGGGAGAGTGCGGTGCTGATAACACCAAGGCCCTGGGTTCGGATCCCATATAGAGATAGCCGGTTAGCTCACTGGGTGAGCATGGTGCTGACAACACCAAGTCAAGGGTTAAGATCACCTTACCAGTCATCTTTTAAAAAAAAAAATCACTTAAAAAATGCAGACAGAGGAAAAGATTTGGAAAACCTTTACTCAGAACTATGTTATTGTCAGCAGAAACATATTGTATACTCTGTGCAAGAAATTGTGATGAAATTACTGTTGAGGGGCTGGCTGGTTAGCTCAGTTAGAATGTGGCCTTACAGCACTAAGGTCAAGGGTTCGGATCCCCACACTGGCTGGCTGCCCCCCCCCCCCCCAAAAATTACGCTTGGAAAAAACTTTGTTCCTTAAGATAGAATTGGCAACTTTCTATTTTGAGGTATGGTCACAATCACAATAAAATTTTATTTTCTTTGTATCTTCTTTTCCTTTTTTACAAGAGAAATAACTATCCTTAGAGCCAAATATGAAGAATATTATCTCTCTAAACTAAAAAACCAAGGTGTTTTTGTGTCACTAATACATTTCCTTTTTGAAGTGTTTATGTGTAAATGTAAAAGCCTTTCTTAATGGGCAGGCAGTTTGTCAGTGTGAAAGATAATTTCTACATGTCAGTGCTAACTTTCATTCTCGTTATATTAATTCTTAATTTTACTTTTCCACAGCATGCATTCATTTACATTTATAACTTGACCTGAAGTTGGTAATTTTATTGAACTTGTTAAATTGTAATTAACTTGACCACAGAGGATAGTTAAAGATATCTTATTCATGTGTTCTATATCTGTAACCCACAAAAAGTGGGGCTCCTTGGGTTACATTGTTGTCTGTTTGGACTTAAGTTGAGAGAACTTCCTCTGAAATAAACCATAAAATAAAGATTCTTAACTTGAACTATAAAGATATTTGAATTCAGTAATTGTAGTCTTTTAGGGTTTTTAGGTTTTGCATGGATATCCCAGTAGTGATTGATAAGGTAGGACAATAAAAAGTAGTTTTCTAAAGTACTTATGTTTCGGGCCGGCCCTGTGGCTCACTCGGGAGAGTGCGGTGCTGATAACACCAAGGCCAAGGGTTCGGATCCCACATAGGGATGACCGGTTGGCTCACTGGGTGAGTGTGGTGCTGACAACACCAAGTCAAGGGTTAAGATCCCCTTACCGGTCATCTTTTAAAAAAAAAAAAGTACTTATGTTTCTATTCATATTTTTATTTTAAAACCAAAGATGGTTTTAATAACTCATATAGTACTTCTTTCACATTAATTAATGATTTTAGTTCTTTTGCTTTAAAGTTGCTGCAGCAAATAATCTACTAATATTTATTTTCAAAGCCTCTAAAGAAAATTCTTATTTTAAAGTTCTTGTTATTTAGAGTTTATAGCATTGTAAAGATTAATAAGGAAATGTATATAGAGCACCTAGCCCAATGCTTACATAGTAAGCACTCAGTAAAGTTAGCCATTATTATGATATTCCTTGTCTCTGAACAGTGAAAATTGTGGAGCCAAGTTAGCTTAAACCAATCACAGAGGGAAAAAATATTCATATTGACCCTGGGGACGATAACTTAGTGTGGGTTCTTATGAATGCCAGAAAACCATTATGTTGTATCTTTATACTGTAGTTTAAAAAAATCTATTCTAATTCCATGCTGTGGTTTGTATTTTTATAATGGAATCTTTTAAAACTAAAAATGTAACTGCTGTACAGTGGACTTAGGAGATTTTTGGCACTTTTCCCAAGGGCAGGGGTTTTGTCCTGTCACTTGTGGCCAAGAGCTTCCCTTTTCCCACAGTCTTACATGTCCTGTGCTAAATGTCATCTCTCCCCCCGGAAGTAGCCATACGTCAAGGACCAAATGATTCATGATGTTAAATTGAGGCCTTCCAGAGAGGGAAAGAAGAGGAGGGAAATGTGAAGAATTATTATCGTTACTGCCAGTAGTTAATGATACTGTAATGAGCAATTAGGTACAATCTCATTTGGATATGATAATTTTACTCTGTTAAAAATTTCCGAGCAAGGGCCAGCCCGTGGCTCACTCGGGAGAGTGTGGTGCTGATAACACCAAGGCCACGGGTTCGGATCCTATATAGGGATGGCCGGTTCGCTCACTGGCTGAGCGTGGTGCTGACAACACCAAGTCGAGGGTTAAGATCCCCTTACCGGTCATCTTTTAAAAAAAAAAAAAATTTTTTTCTTTACTCCTTATCCTCCTAATTCCCACATCATTTATTTGCTGTTCTTTGCTGTGAAGTATACTATAAAGCAAATATATTCCACAGGGCCTAGTTTCTTGTAGTTTCAGGTTTAGCCTAACTTCTTAAAAGTACATATAAAATGTTGACCTTGCAAGACAGGAAATTTTCCCCAGGCTATATAGTCTCTGTTGTAAGATAAAGAATTATAGCATGGCAAGGCTGCTGGCTCAAGGACAGACAAGTTACTAAATAATATGTAAAGATACTGAGTTCCGAGCATGTCAAGGGTCTTGGGCTTTAGTTTTGAGAATAAGGGACCTGAAAGTTTTGCAGGAACCTGACCTTCTAGTACTTATTAATGAATTAAAAAGTAAGACAGACCTCCTTTAAAAAGGAGCTGAACTGTTTTAAAGAGGTAAAAGTTAAGTCTCATTGGGGGTCAGTGCCTTTGAGTCTCATTTTCTAACTCATATATATGCCTTTATTGTCTTCGAAGACATAGTAGTGTTGGGGTACTTCAACTTGCGTTTTCTAAATATTAAGCCCAATTATATAGCAAGACAGCTGGTCTACTGCGGTGCCAAGTTTAGAAGTTGTAGCCCCTAAATCTGATTATTTGTTCAGATACAACCTCCAGTGCAATTTCAGCCATTTCACACCTTCTGCTCTACCATCCTGCCTTGATATCTCAGATGATTGGGGGGTACCTTTTTTTCCCAAATCAGTTGCTATAACGTTTTCCCCTTACGTACACTCCACACAAGAACTCCTTGGTTGCCTCCCTGGCCACTGCAATTATCACCATTTTCTATTCCTGTTCTTCTGGAATTGGGAAGACATTCCTGGAATAGGTAGTTTAGCCTGCATTCCTCAGTGCTGGAGGGGCTGGAATCAGCACTTTAATATCCGATTTTGAAAAGGCCTCTTAAGAATCTGAGTTAGGTTCTCAAGCATTAGGTTCTTATGCATGGAGATGGAGGGTGGGGCTAGGAGGCTAAGAAGCCCCAGAGCCCAGCAGAAGCATTATTCTTTTATTAAGGATTGATTATCTCTTAGGTCCCGACTTTAAAACGATGAGACCAAAACAGTAGATTAGAGATGACTTTTTCTTTAGTTTCTGCTTCAGAGAAAGGCAGTTTCTGTAATTTGTATCATTTTGTTCTGAAGTATCAAACTCACCAAAACATATACACTCACTTCTTGTCTTTTTATTCAGTATAAATAGCATAGATAAAACTAGGTTTATGGAATTATTCTGAAAGGAGAATTTATTCCAGAATTGATGGGCAGCTTCTAAAGAGAGCCATCTATAACTTGAGGACTTAAGTGTTTGGGGACATTGATCCATTAATTACTTGTTCATTGCTTGAACACCTAGCTAATCTTTACCTTTGCAGTCGTTTCAAAATGCATCATTATTATAGATGTACATCATTATTCATAGTAATATGATATTAATTCATGATATACATCATTATTACAATCAGTCTTTTTAAAAATAAGCTTTTTAGATTCTCTAGGATGACCATATGTTTCTTTTAGAATTAAAAATGGTAGCATTTTGTAAAAAGTGCTATGTGTGCTGTATTCACTTTTAGATTGTGGTATTAAGTGCTGAGATCCCACTATTTAAGATTAATGCAAACTTGGCCTTTTTATAAACAGAAAAATTTACAAGTAATATCTAATCCTTTTGGGATACGATGGTGATGAGTCTTAGGTAGACTTCAGGATTCCCCAGCTTCCTTTGTGTCTCCACGCATTTTATGATGTAATATTTCTTTCTTTTTTTTTTTTTTAAAAGATGACCGGTAAGGGGATCTTAACCCTTGACTTGGTGGTGTCAGCACCACGCTCAGCCAGTGAGCTAACCAGCCATCCCTATATAGGGATCCGAACCCGTGGCCTTGGTGTTATCAGCACCGCACTCTCCCGAGTGAGCCACGGGCCGGCCCCATATGATGTAATATTTCTGAATCTGTTTTGTCTTCTTCCCTTAACAAGCTTTTGGGAGATATGCTAAAATTAAATAAGTAAATCCCTTGAAGTTACATAATGCTCAATAAATAGTAGTAATAATAGTATTCTTGCCCTTTATGTTACTGGAAATAATTTTTTTTCAGATAAGAATGGGAAGAAAAATGAAGAATCTGACTTCGTAGCATTGAAATAAAAGATTTCAAGGTAGCCTAAGAATTTTAACAGTTACCATGCATGAGTAATGTACATAGAGGATGATAGTGAGTTTACCTGTAGCTCATTTTATACTGTTAACACTTTTTGCACCATCCATTGGTTCACTGATTTATTTTTTTCTAGGTTACAGATTACCTCTAGGTGCACTGGTGGTGGTGGTCCTTTTCTGCTTCTGCTTCTTCTTTTCAGATAGAACTTTAAAAGGTCATCTGATGATCTAAAAATGACTCATACTCAGAGTGCAAAGAATGACAGTTTGTATCATCTTCCATATCTCATTTAAACAGCCTTTGTGAATCAGGCCAGGAGCTTCCGGTCAAGATGGCAGAATAGATGGTCCCCAGCGTCACTCTCTCCCACAAATCAACCAATTTACAACTATTAAAAAGCAACCACAGCCAAGCTGGGGCCGGTAGATCTAGGGGAAGAGGAGGAGAGACCTACGGAGTGCATGAAGGCAGGAGCAGCCACGATGAGAGAAAGAAAGGATTGCTCCCACCATTTTGAATCACGGCCACTTCAAGGCTGGAGCTGGTGAGCTTATGGAGCAAGAGCTGGCAAAAGCTGCAGCTGTGCCCATCATATAAAGTTGCTTGGAGGCAGCAGGGGAGAAGAGAGCCTTGGTGGCCCTCAGGCCAGCAAGACCACTAACAGGGTCCCGGTGGCCCCACATAGGACAAAGGAGCCATAACAACTGAAAAAAGGAGCCACTCAGAGGTCAGTGAGTCATCACAAGAGACTAGTGCATGGCCTGTCCCATGAGAAGTGTTTGGAGTGCAGGTGGTGTTTTCCCCACTGGGGAAAC
>NW_007728120.1:227592-269617 GCF_000696425.1 Galeopterus variegatus | reverse complement strand
CTTATGGAGCAAGAGCTGGCAAAAGCTGCAGCTGTGCCCGTCATATAAAGTTGCTTGGAGGCAGCAGGGGAGAAGAGAGCCTTGGTGGCCCTCAGGCCAGCAAGACCACTAACAGGGTTCCCGTGGACCCACATAGGACCAAGGAGCCATAACAACTGAAAAAAGGAGCCACTCAGAGGTCGGTGAGTCATCACAAGGGACTAGTGCATGGCCTGTCCCATGAGAAGTGTTTGGAGTGCAGGTGGTGGGGGAGATGGGCTCAGAGGCTGGTGAGTAATCACAAGGGACTAGTGCATGGCCTGTCCCATGAGAAGTGTTTGGAGTGCAGGTGGTGTTTTCCCCACTGGGGAAACACTAGGACACAGCATGGACAGCTGATCTGTGCCCCCAGTCAGCACAGGCCCACTCTGTGTAGACTGGTCTGGAATACAGAACTGCAGGGGGAGCTGTATACTGAAAAGACTGAGGTTCAGACCAGAGTTTCTACACAACCCAGGTGTACTGGATCTCAAAAGACCCAAAAGTACCTACAGAGTCAACCATTAAAACCTGAACTGCATGAAAAGCATTCCCCAGGGAATCAGCAGCAAAGCAGCAATTTAGCTCAACTACAGGGCTCCAGTGCTGGTCCCCACAGGAAGTTCCCCCATTTTAGAAGTAAATTAGTTCCAGTGCAGAGTTTAAGTAGTGAAAACAGTGAATAATCCAACACAGAACTGAAAGAAAACAAAATACCCACAGACCAGAGACAAAGTTTAATATTAACTAGTAAAGATCTCACTTCACCAAAGAACACCTATAAAACCTAGGAGGACCGGAAGCCCCTTGGCCCCCCAAGCCAGGGAGGGGGGAGGGCTATGGGCCTCAACCATGCCCCCTGACACCCATAACCAGCCCAGCAATGACCACTGAGCTGCAGCAGGAAACACCTCGGGCTCCTGTGCTGGGGCAGTGGGGGGTTGAGGGCTTCGGCCACAGCCCTTTGACTTCTGCATTCAGTCCAGCAATGACCAAGCCACCACTGAAAGCCCCTAGTTTCCCCTACAGGAATGAGGGGGGTGCCACGAGACTCAACCATACCTCCCCTTCTTCCTCCTCCCACCCTATTTCCTTCCTTCTTCCCCTCTCTCCCTCCCACTCAACTGCTCCGCAATAACATATTAGAATGTAAAAACAGATGGAGCTGGAGACAGACCCCTCCTCCTGCAACCAGGCAAGAAGCAGGCCAAAAACACCACTTCCATGTGACCACAGCCACTACAATAGCCACGGCTGCCACAAAAGCTAGACGCTACAACCACCATGCAGATGGTCCACCAACCACTTGAGTGCATTGACACAAGGAGAGTCACCAGTGAAGACCAAAGAAAAGAAGAGAATGCCTCTCTCCACAAAGCCCATTCCAGAGTGACAGAAGAAACATTTACTCTACAATAATAAGTGGGGGACCTGAACACACCTCTCTCAGCACTGGACAGATCATCTAGACAGCAAATCAACAGAGTAACCATTACTCTTTCAGAAGGAGAAAAGAAATCTAGGGTAATTAGAGGTGGGAGGGGGGAGGGAGAGGAGGATGGGGAGAGATTGGATAAGGGGCATAAAGAATAAGTACGATTTATAATAATGTGTATGCTAATACTATTGATTTGGTCAACATATGTCAATGTTGAACCCAAAAAATATGTATAATCAATTATGATTCAAGAAAAATTAATGAAAAATAAACAACCTTTGTGAAAAAAATTCTCATTCCATTGTTTATCTCAGTAATTTCACCCTCTGAGGAATGTCTGTCAATATGTAGAGACACTTTTGGTTGTCATGACTTGAGGGTGTGTCAATACTACTGGCATCTAGTGGGTAGAGGGCAGGAGTGCCACTAAATATCCTCTAATGAACAGGACAGCTTCCACAGCAAATAATTATCTGGCTCCAAAAGTCAGTAGTGCCAGCATTGAGAAACCGTGGTTTATCTCTGAAGAATTTTGTAGTTAGGAACAGTTACAAGTCCCTACTTTAAGTTAAAGATAGGTCTTTGCTTAACACATTTAGTATTTATTCAAATATGTGTCCCCAAGTACTGGTTTCAGCAATTGACTTCACATACTGAAGTCTTAAAAAAACTAGTTTAGTCTAAAACTAGTTTTTTGGTTTTTTGGCAGCTGGCTTGTACAGGGATTGAACTCTGGACCTTGGTGTTATCAGCACCGTGCTCTAACCAACTGAGCTGACCAGCCAGTCCCTAAAAGTAGTTATTTTGTAGCATAATCATCACAGAGGATAAAATGAGCCATTTTCACAGACTTTGCAGAGATGGAAAGGGATTTTATATGACAAGTGGAACACTATTGAGCCCTGTCATGGCTTGATAATGTGGTGTCATTTTTGTTTTCCCTTCCAAATGTTTCTGTGTGTTGCTATGAACTCTATTCCTCCAGTGAGTGAAGTGATTATGTATCGATTTTTAATGTTTCATGTTAATATCAACTGAGAGGAAGTTTTCAAAGATTATAAGCAGAGATATAGTTTGTTCATTCATTCAGCAGTCATTTATTGTCTGTTGCTATGTGCCAGATCCTTGTTCAGCATGGATTGGGAACCCTGTGTCCTTGAGGAATTGTCCTCTATTTCTCTCTAAGCAGTTCTGTGTTTTTTATTTTTTTGTTTTGTGACTGGTAAGGGGATCGGTGATGTCGTCCGCACCGTGCTCAGCCAGTGAGCGCACTGGCCATCCCCATATAGGATCCGAACCCGTGGCCTCGGCGTTCCCAGCGCTGCACTCTCCTGAGTGAGCCACGGGGCCGGCCCTCTAAGCAGTTCTGAACTGTAGGTATGCCCCAAGGAGGAGGACCTATTATGCACATTGAGGATGGGGACTCGATCTTCTCTGCATTGTTAGTGTACATTGTGAGGATTCAATATATGTTTACTGAAGAATAAGTGAAACTGTGTTGAGATCACTTATTCCTCAAACAGCCCATGAAGCAGGTATTGTTTTGCTTAGGATGATTATGATATAGGGAAGATATTCAGAGGCTTTCAGTATTTTAGTGAGGAGAAACACTAGGACGACATTGTTCCTGCTTATTTATTGTTTCTGAGCTGTAGCTCCTTATTGTACATTTATTTATGAAAGAAATTATATGCTTTAATGGGTTTAGTGGACTTGATGGTTCATACAGGTCTCTGGCTGTACCTCTCAGAATGTAAGGGCTGCTCATTGCCTTTATAAAAACCAGTCTTTTGTCTTTTGTCTGTAGAGTTTAATCTTTCAAATATTATGGTCAGCATAATGGGGAAATATATTTATGGTATACTTGTCTATTGATATCTGGGATGAGACTACAGCTTTTAAAATTGTTTTTTCCATGATACCTTCACTTTGCCCATGCTTTTGTCTATACTTTAGAAGATTTTCTTTTTCAACTGTTGTCAAGTAAAAAAAGTTGAAGAAACTTCTCCCCCCAAAAAAGTTTTTTTACCACTTGTTTTTACTTTCCATTCTTTCCCAATTTTCTCTTTCTTAGACTCATACAGGAAGAAAAAAAGTTACTGAAAGTCCTGAAACCTTGACCATAATACTTGAACACAATAAAATATTTTTATTTGGGAATGGCTGTTTGCTTCACTAAGGAGACTTTAGTTCTTCTATGCCTGGAAAACCCCGAAAGTGAAGAGAAAATGGTATTTCTGGCTAGGTCAGGGACTTAAAAGTGATGTAGCTAGGGCTGGCCCTAGCTCACTTGGGAGAGTGTGGTGCTAATAACACCAAGGCCACGGGTTTGGATCCCTATATAGGGATGGCTGGTTAGCTCACTGGGTGAGCGTGGTGCTGACAGCACCAAGTCAAGGGTTAAGATCCCCTTACCAGCCATCGTTAAAAAAAAAAAAAAAAAAAAAAGTGATGTAACTAGCAAGATTAAAATATATAGGGCTTTCCAACATACTTTTGTTTTCAAAAATAAACCTTTCTAGGCTGGCCGTTTAGCCCAGTAGGTTAGAGCATGGTACTGATAACACCAAGGCCCAGGGTTGGATCCTCATACTGGCCAGCCACCAAACAACAACAACAACAACAACAAAAGCAAGAACAAAACCTTTCTAGATTAGGACTCTAAACGTTTTAGAGAAACCAGCTGATGTTTCTGGAACAGAATGCCAGTGCTCTATTTTGTTTATAGGTAAAACTCAGCATTATTATGTAAGTAAGTTATCAGAAACATTTTTAAAAATTGAAAAGCATCCATATTTTCTTCTTTAGCCACTTAAAACATCATTTTCTTTCTTGGTTGACATTAGGCTAGGGAAATGCTAACCCTAGAGGTGATTTGGTGAGAACATTAGAAACAAGTAGAAACTTGCGTTTTGAATGGAACTGCTAGAACCATTTGAACTTGGAAACTAGTCAGAAATTCTAATTGTCTTCATGCTGTTCTTACAGTGCTACAAGTATTAGTAAAAGACCACATCAAAACTTGGGCTGGCTGGTTAGCTCTTTCAGTTAAAGTATGGTGCTGATAACACCAAGGTCAAGGGCTCAGGGTGGCCAGATGTCATTAAAACAAAAACTAACAAAAAAGCTTATGATAATAATAATGGCTAATCACTACCTACTAGGATGGCTATAATTGAAAACAAAAACAAACCAAAACAGAAAATAACAAGTGTCAGCATTGCTGGTGCAAATGTAAAATGGTGCAGCTGCTGTGGAAAGCAGTTTGGCGGTTTCTCAAAAGATTATACAGAACTACCAGATGACCCAGAAATTTCACTCTTAAGAATTGGGGCTTGCTGGTTAGTTCAGTTGGTTAGAGTGTGGTGGTCAAGGGTTCCGATCCCTATACCAGGCAGCGCCAAAAAAAAAAAAGGTAATTGAAAGCAGGGCCTCAAAGAGTTACTTATACATCCATGTTCATAGCAGCATTATTTTCAGTAGCCAAAAGGTGGAAGCAACCCATGTGTTTATCAACAGATGGATAGATAAACAAAATGTGGTATGTACATACAATGGAATATTATTCAACCTTAAAAGGAATGAAATTTTGATATATGTTACAATGTGGATGGACCTTGAAAACATTATGCTTAGTGTAATAAGCCAGACACAGGAGGACAATGTATGATTCCACTTATATGAAGTACCTAGAATAGGTAAGTTCATAGAGACAAAGTAGAATACTAGGAGCTGGGGTGAAAAAGGGGAGTTGTTGCTTAATGGATAGAGTTTTTGTTGGGAATGATGAAAAAGTTTTGGGTATATATAGTGGTGATGGTTACACAAGAGTGTGAATGTATTTAATGCCACTTACAAATAGTAAAAGTGATAAATATTATGTATATTTTACCACAATAAAAAAATAATGGCTAAGCACTGTGCTAAGTGCTTTACAGGTTTTAATTCATTTAGTGAATAATTCAGTTGATAAGTTAAAGGAAAGGAAAGAATAGAGTAAGTGTTACTTCCACTTCTATTTTGTTGCTCTTGAGCCTAGAATCTCTTACGTAAGTAAAATTCCTTGGTGACAGAATGTATCTATGTTAATAATTTGTTAGAGGGCCGACCCCGTGGCGCACTCGGGAGAGTGCAGCGCTGGGAACGCAGCGACGCTCCCGCCGCGGGTTCGGATCCTATATAGGAGTGGCCGGTGCGCTCACTGGCTGAGCGCGGTGCATGCGACACCAAGCCAAGGGTTGCGATCCCCTTACCAGTCACGAAAAAAGACAAATAATAATAATAATTTGTTAGAGTGTGAATCATCATCTGTTTTAAACACCTGAATATTTTTCCTGTGAGGTCCACTTTGTAGGAATTAGCACTGAATGTTATGATGCAAATGGGCCTGAATGTATAGCATCTTCCTCTGCCTCCTTCCCCAATATAGTTCTGGGAATGAGAGAGAGAGAGAAGAGAGAGAGAGAGAGAGAGAGAGAGAGAGAGAGAGAGTATGTTGGTTTTTTATTAACCTGGAGCAGCGGTTCTCTAAGTATGATCCCCAGACCTACATTTCAACAAGCCTCCAGATGCACGCTCAATGTTTGAGAACTGGTGATCCAGAGAATACTTAATGCACTGTTGTGTTGGTCAAGGAACAATCCTAGAAGTGAGTTAAGATGTTCAGGTCCACTTCAGGAAGGGAAGTCCTGGATTTACAAATTGGCTGTGGAACTAGATATAGAGCTAGTCTGAACTGGATGAAAGCTCTGGGAATCATTTGATTCTGGACAAGAACTGTGCTGTTCCCTTGGAGGGGAACAGTAAGGCATAATTCTCAAAGACTAGCATTTATCATGGTTTCTCTCATCCAAAGAAAGAACAGAATCTCTATCCACTTGAAAAATATAAATGGAACCAGGATGTCTGCATGGTTGAAAGGAGGGCATTGAGACACCTGGTGTCCACTGCAGATGGCATTCCCTAGAGAGATGCTTGGCTTCCAAGGGAATATTGAATGAAATGAGACGCAGCCTGTTCTGATTCAACCAGGAAAACCTGCCAACTTTGACAAGACTATTCCATGGGGAAGCTCATGTTACTCCAGTGTCAGTTGCCCTGAGAATCTGGACCTAGGAGTTACCAGATTTTACTATCTGGGTTCTGCCAGGGAGCTGAGCCCAGTTCTAATTGGAATTGAAAATGGGGCACTGCAGTGAGGACATCCAGATTGCAGACAGTTTTTCAAGGCTTCATTCTTTGTAGGTTTGCAAATGGCCTCTTAGGTATAACTTGTAGTCAACTTGTACTATTTTATGAGCACGTGTAGTTTTGTTCCTGAGTTTATCTGAGAGTCTCCTTGGATTTGAAAGTATTGATCCAGTGGGTTTGAAATGGCTGAGATCTAAGATTAGCTTCTGAGATGACTGACATTGCCTAATTGCAGTCTTCTGGCCAGCTACATCCCTTTGAGGGAGAAGTGGAGCTGTGAGTCAAGGAGACATCCAGGAAGAGTCCTAGTTTATAGAGTATGTCACTCAGACTCAGGATTCAGTTACCTAAGTCACAAGGTGAGAGCTCAGTCTCAGGAAGAAAGCAGGTGGCCAGTTAGGTTTGGTGCAGATTAGCAGCAAGTCTAACATGCCATATCCTAGAATTTTGACTACAAGTCATCTAGTCACTTTTCTTAGATCCATTCGATGCTTTGAAATTGGGGCAAAATTGAATCTGAGGAGTGTGTGTGTGTGTGTGTGTGTAGGGATGGGGGAATATATGAGAATGAATACATTATTGGGGGATAAAGATGGAAGCAGTTGTCAGGTAGCTTCAGCTGTATGGACTGCAGGGAATATAGAACCAGGAAGAAAGGGGCTAGTTACTATGTTTTTAAAGCTTCTCACTGATCTGGTCTTTTCCTGGACTGATTCTAATTTGCCAGTGATTTTAAAGTTCTGCACTCAGAACTGGAGACAGTATTACAAATGAAGTTTGATAGACAGGCCTTCTTGTTTTGGACACTGTGCTTCTGTAATGTGCTCCAAATTCACAATAATTTTTGGCAGTCTTAGCAATCTGTTGACTCATAGATTCAAGTCAACTGAGATCTCTAAGTCTTTTCTTGTGTGCTTCTGTAAGTTTAATCTGGTGCTTCTAAAATTGATTTTCCTGCACTTAGCCTTCTTAAATTCCATTTTGTTAGATTGAATATTCACTACTATTTGTTGAGCCTTATGTCCCAAGAAGTTTAGAAATATTACCTTTTCTTCCCTTACAGTTCTGTGGAATATCATTCCTTTTTTTTGGCGGCTGGCCTGTTCAGGGATTTGAACCTTTGACCTTTGTGTTGTCAGCACCATGCTCTCCCAAGTGAGCTAACCAGCCAGCCCTATTCCTATTTTACAGATGTGGAAATTAAGGCTCACAGAAGTTAAGTAACTTGCTCAGTAAGTGATAGAACCTGGTATTCAAACCCTGTCTGTCTGGCTCCAAAACCTGTTGCTTTTGATTACCATTCTAGCCCATTGTTCCATCCAGTTTTGATCTTTTGGATCTGTGTTTTATTTTACTATACATTTGTTCTTTTAGCTAAAGGCGTTTCTTCTATATGATCAGCATGACCCAGTTTCCTTATCTAAGTCTTTTATGGGACCAATTCTCATTTACCAATGGCCCTCTTAAAATTTAGCACTCAGAACTGAAGACAGTGTTACGTATGAAGTGTGATAGGCCTCTTTTTGGACACTGCTTGTGTAATGTGCTCATTGCCATACCTGGCAATGGAACCTGGCCAGGGATGGACTCAAGCAAATCAATAGAAAGAGCATGGGTTTAGAGTCAGACTTGGTTTTGGAATCTTGGTTGTACCATCATAAGCAGTGTGACTTGTCAAGGTCCTTAATTTCTCTGGTCCTCCATTTCCTCATATTTAAATGTCTTTTTTTTTTTTCCTTTTTGTCTTTTTTCGTGACCGGTAACGGGATCGCAACCCTCAGTGTGGCGCCCGTACCGCGACCGGCAACGGAATCGCAACCCTCGGTGTCGTGCCCGCACCGCGCTCAACCAGTGAGCGGACCAGTCTCTATATGGGATCCGAACCCTCGGCGGGAGCGCCGCCACACTCCCAAGCGCCGCACTCTACCGAGTGCGCCACCGGGCCGACCCTTAAATGTCTTAATATCTATAAATGGGCCTGTTGGAAGGGTTGAATACAATGTGGATGTAAAGTGCTTGACTCGTGGCTGAACACACTGTAGACACTCAATAAACATTAGTCTGTTTGTCTTCCTCCTTCCAGGGTATTCCTTTAAAATCTTTTTTTTGTGTGTGTGGTGTTCTTTAAAATCCCCCCTACCTCCCTAGTTCCTAATAATTTTTTTTTTTTAAAGATGACCAGTAATGGGATCTTAACCTTTGACTTGGTGTTGTCAGCACCACTCTCTCCCAAGTGAGCTAACAGGCCATCCATATATAGGGATCCGAACCTGTGGCCTTGGTGTTATCAGCACCACACTCTCCCAAGTGAGCCATGGGCCAGCCCTCTAATGATATTTTTAGGCTGTGTTTGAGTGTGATTATTATTTCCAGCAGGGCTATCATATGCCCCACTGTGGCAGCACACTTGGCCATAGAAGGTAGTGAGAACTATACCACAAAAGAAAAGACAAAAATAAATAAATAAATAAAGTTCAGAGACGTGAAGAAAAAAAAAAGAAAAGAACTATACCATATATTTCTGTGTGATTATGGGTGAGTTGCTTAACCATTCTGTGCCTCAGTTTCATCATATTTAAAATGTGGGTAATATCATAAAGTGTTATGAGGATTAAATACGTTAATATATGTAAAGTCCTTGGAACAGTATCTGGCAGATAGTGCTGTTTAGTCTTTGCTACTATTAATATCTGTAAAATATAGATAATTATGCCTACTTTATAGGGTTATTATGAACATTAAATGAGATAAGTATGTCAATTGCTTAATATTTTGCCTAGCAAATATTATATAACTACTAAATTAATAGAAGAAAGTCTTACTGTCTATAAAGATATCATGAGATACTCATTAAATGCCTTGCTGAAATGTGAAATGTAGATATTTTCTATGTATCAGTGTTTTTTAAACTTTATCATGCATAAGAATCACCTAGGGACTTTGTTAAAATAGATCTGATTCAACAGGTTGTGGTGGGGCCTGAGATTATGTATTTCTAATAA
Source organism: Galeopterus variegatus (assembly GCF_000696425.1). NCBI lineage: Eukaryota > Metazoa > Chordata > Mammalia > Dermoptera > Cynocephalidae > Galeopterus > Galeopterus variegatus. The sequence goes on along the minus strand of NW_007728120.1, from coordinate 259,969 downwards.
GCTCCTAGGTGTTGCTGGTCTGCAGACCACACTTTGAGTAGCACTGCTATATATATTACATTCCTTCATTTCTCAGTCAGGTTGTATTTGTTCTTGAAAGACTTGTTTTCAGTGAATCGCTTCTGATGATCACTACTCCCCTTGCTAGAAGCTTAAAACTCACCTTTTGAAAAAGAATTAATTGGCTAGGATGTAGTGTGTATGAAAGAGAGGTCAGTTATGCAGTTTACCAAGGATTGATGTCAAGGTTGTCAGGGACTGGGAATTTTTGTAGCCATCAGTAGATGTCCCCTCTTTGAAATCAGGACCACATTTGCTCATCCCCAGACTTTGACACCTTTCTCATCTTTAAAGATTTACAACAGAAGTTCATCAGGCTCCTCTGGAGTTCTCAGGATTGTCAGGTTCTGCAGGTCTGGAGGCTTGAACTTATTTGGATTAGTAGGGGCTCTACTGTTTTGAGCTTCAGGTCTCTTCCCATGAGGCTTGTTTTTTTCCACTTCAAGTTGAAGATTATACTTGTTGATAGAGAAATGGAAGAAGTAGAAGGTGATCTACACAGTCCTCACAAAGCCCTTTTTGTTATCGTTAGCTTTAGCAGTCCTTGGCTCATTCTGGACTTTGACTTTTCCTTTAGGTCAAAACCACCACTCTTATCTTCTTTACTGTGCCCTCCATTTTTTGTACATGTGTGTATTTGTGAGTGTCCTTTTAATGTCTGTACTTATCTATGGAGAATACTTTTCAGGTTGTTCTCTTTTTAAATTTGAAATTGTTAGAGGGTGGTGTTATAACACAAAGGTCAAGGATTTGGATCCCCATACTGGCTAGCTGCCAAAACAAAACAAAGACATTGGAATAACTTATAATTAATTTCATAATTGATTGTCAGAATCTCACTTTAGAGGATTTCTTTTAAAAATACCAGCATCTGTCTTCTCTTTAGAGTTTTAGATTATGAGATTTTAATTTTGTTAAATCTGCATTTTAAAAGCACATAATACAATGGATAAAAAAGTGGGTTCTCCAGAGCCAGAGAACCTGGGTTCTGATTCAGGCTCTACCACTTTTCTTGTTCAGAGACTTTGGGCAAGTTACTTGACAGCTGGAAATCTTAGTTTTCTCATCTGTAATATGGAAATAATAATAGTATCAACCTCCAAGGGCCATTGAGAGGGCTTGATAATCCATCTAAATCTTAGTGTCTGATTTCTGGGTAGAACTCAATACTCAGTAAACATTAGCTATTGATTAAGGCCTGGTATTATCTAAATCAGTGTAATAAGGTTTACATAATGCCTTAAAGGATAGCCAGTTATTTGATCATGTGAGGTAGGCAGGTATTTTCCTTGTTTGGATGAGGAAGTTTATGGCAGAGTGGGTTTTGACTTGCCTGAGGGCACATGGCTGTGACAGAACTGGGTCTTTAATCTAGGATCACTGGTGGGATGTCTAGGACCTGCTCTCTTAACTGCCTCCTTCTGACAATGCTTAGCTGTCAGCTATTCATACTTTGAAGGATTACATGGTTACTTTCTCTTTGAAATCCTTTGAAATCAACTAGTTTTTCTCCCTGCTCTAGATGAAATCCAATGTAGTAGCTACCTTGTCCTTTTAGGATGAAACTGTCAGCAAGAGTTTATCAGGTTTTCTGCCCCCCTCACCATTTTTTAAGGTAAATGTGATATCCAGTAAATGTGATATCCAGCAAATGTCCAGGTGCTTGAAGTTCCCAATCTCTATAACATCATTATCACCGTGCCAAAATTTTGGGATCTGAGTCAAGAAAACAATCCATATTCTCCATTGTTGAGCAGGCTGAATTGAAGGGTGGTCCTAATAGCTGTATCATATCTATTACTCTCTTTTATCCTCATTCAGAAATTCTCTAGTGTGGTTTGTGGATTTCTCCTGGCAAATACCAGTCTGAGACTTGCTGCCATTCCACTTCCACTCTTAAGATTTGAATGAAATTTACCCACCCATTGACATCCTGCATTCACAACTCCACCAAACTCAGATTTTCACGAGTAGGGATCATGTCTTAGTTATTTTATAAAATTCATAAACATACTCTAAATTATTTTATTTTTTGTATCTCTCTTATGGATGTCTGAAGTTAAGATATTGATTATTCCAGATTAATTCCCAGATATTTTCTTCTGGACTTAATAGTCACTTCTTCCATTGCTTTTCTTCTCATGTCATTCCTGATATTCTTTCCCAGTTTTATACAGGAATTTTTCTCTCTCCTCTATTTTCAATTTTAAGTTCTCATAATCAGATTGGCAAATGTCCAAACATCTTCTTCCTACTTTCTGTGACTATCACTCTTTCAGCAGGCGAAGAGCAAATTATCATTCAGGCATTTATTTATCAGAATGGTGTCAGGCACTGTGCTTCAGTATTTAGTTGTGAGCATGGAAAACTTGGCCTTTCTGCCTCTCCAAGCTTATAGTCTAGTGGGGACAGATAGACAATAACTTAAGCTTTTTAATACTGTGTGGTCAGTGCCTGTCTGGAAAGCAGTAAAAATTTATATGATGAAGTAGGATTTAGGCTGACCTGAAGGGTGAAAAAAGAAGTTAGCCAGGTTTGGGGGTAGGGGAAGGAGAAGAATATTCCAGCATGATCTGGAAAGCTAATTTATTGACAGCCATTCACATTCCTTTTTTTCCTGAAGTCTCAGCCATCAATTGGAGGAGATAAAAATTGTTACTAAAGGCTTCTGCCACTCTCTAGATTTACCAAGTCCTTTAGATACTTTTTACCCGGAAGGAGTTTCCAGATTTCTTCTGGTTGTGTGGTTCCCCCTCAGCTGGAATAGGTAGTAGTTGGCATACTGCCTTCAGGTTCTTCCTTATGGAGAGTGACCCAGCTATCCTGTTGTCTCTCTCCAGGAACCTTGGTGGCTTTGCTCTTGCTGATGGTAGAGGAACTTACTATTTATTCCCAGCTTTTGTTTTTTTATCTTATGTTTCTCTTCTGGCTGGTATGGGAATCTAAACCTTTGACCTTGGTGTTATAACACCACACTCTAACCAACTGAGCTAACTAGCTAGCTCCTGTATTATATTCTTCTGCCCCTCAACCTCTTTACATGAATTTTCTCCTATTCTGAGACAGCCTATGTTACCAGTTTCTTGATTATCTTTCCAGAGTAATTTTGTGCATAGACAAACATGACGTATATATTATGTGATAAGATGAATGGTATGTGTCTTGTATTTCTCAAGGCCAGTCAATGGAGTGGAAAGACTGTAGGATTTGAAAAGACTTGGATTCAACCTCAAAAACCTCACTCTGCCTTTAGTCAAGTGACCTTGGACAGCTTGCTTAGAATGTGAGCCTTTGATTTCTTCATGTGGCTAATAAAATACTTAGCTTGCCAAGTCTGTTGAGTATGATGTATGTACTGTTCTCCTCCTTTGGCACATCTCAAATGCTTCACAAGTGGTTGCTACCTTTGTTATTTTTTGCTGGACCATACTCTTTGGTTAATGTGAACTGCAGGGGCAAAGTTTTGCTCTAAAAAAATGAATGGATTAAATTGCTTTCTTTACTGTATATGTGACCAACGCTGTCTTATGTATGGAAGGGAACCATGAGCCAAGGGAGACAGAAATAGCATTTCGAAAGGAATAGAACATTTTTTGCTCATCAGGTTTTGGAGACAGGCTATTCCCGGTTTGGAGCGGGCGCTCTTGGCTGGTAGAGTGCTGATAAACCCTAGCCCTTCACTTCCGCTGGTAGGAAGTCATTAACACTGAGGAGCTTTTCATGTTTAATAGCTCAATTAACTCTGGCGCTTTAGTGTTGCCTAAAGCTCTGGGCTCTTATGTGAAGCTTACTTGGTCAGCCCTGGTTTCCTGTTTTACCATTCATTCCCTGTGATGTTAATCCTTTAATAGCAGTTAGTTTTTTTTCTTCTTTGGTTCTTGCACAATGCTTGCTGTCGTAGATGGAAGAGTCTCAAATTTCAGAACCATTCTCATTTGGTTTTATCAGGAGGGTAGGTCATGGTTATTTGGCCTTAGCATTTCTGATGGGGTTTGTAGAGTTTTGAGTTTGAAGTCCACTTGGTCTCTTACTGGGTGAAAGAAAGAGATTTTCTACCTTGCAACACATGAATACCAGAATAAAAAGACCTGATTTATTATCTTTCAAAGTAAGAAAAATTTTGAATACCCACTGTACACAAGGTTATATGCTGTATGTTGTTTTAAGCAGTTGGTTTTGAGTTCCCCAAATACTGTTATCCAGATTGCAGGGAGTACTTCTATAAATAATTTATCTTTCATGAACAAATTACATTTACTATATCCTCTTACTTGGTCAGAATACCAAGTATTCTAAGTTACCAAGTATTCTTGGTATTTAGAATAGAGAAGACTTAATTTGGGAACCCCTGGAAGGTAGAAATGTTTACCTATTTGAGTATATGAACTTATGAATTGTACATTATTTTATTTATTAGGAAGTATGAAGTCTAGAATTTCTTATAGCTAAGGCCTGCACAAGGTATCAGAAAAAAGTTTAGAGACATTAAAATACCCCATAGTTTCTCAGCTTTTTTGAAGGAAAGTACCAGAAATCAAAAACAAATACTGACTTAAAAAACTTTGGTCCATGGTTATGGAGCAAATAAATAGGGACAATGAAGGAAAAAGAGTAGAAACCAGCTAGACTCGAGTGCACTGTAAATACTTTAAAAAAAATAATGCGAAACAGGTCAAATCGCAAGCTCTATCTCTGTGGCCTTCTTATTTGTATTTTTCAGCTGCTATAAGAATGATCTAGGAACTGATCACAGCTAGAGCTGTACTAGGAATGCAGATGATAAATCACAAAATGTTAAGAAAATTTACTTGGTTAATCGATCATTGGTATGTTCATTTTTTTAATGAAAAAATGTTAAAAAAAATAAATGAAAAGGTCAGTTATTGCCTTTAAAGTGAGAACCATTTATAGTTAGAAATGGCTGCACAGATTTGGTTTTAATTTTCAACATAGGTTTTTGCTTAGAAATTCTCATGCTTGCCCATTGGAGGGGCATGTTTTCCTTTTTTTCGTATTTAGAAAGTTCTTAATGGCAATAATGATTATAGTATAATTTAATATTAGTAGTAACTTAAGTACACATGTAGAACTACTTCAGATTTAACTTGAAATTTGTGTATATTTTTCCATTTTATTTTTTTCTGGAAGAAGAGCAATACAAAACATGGAAACAAAAGGACAAGAGGTTTTGCTGTAGTGTTTTACAAATTAATATATATTTTTTCATTGTGGTAAAATACATGTAAAATTTACTGTCTTAACCATTTTTAAGTTTATAAGTTCAGTGGTATTAAATACATTCATAATGTTGTGCAGCCATCACCTCCATCCATCTTCATAACTCTTTTCATCTTGTAAAACTGAAACTCTGTACCCATTACGCATTAAATCCCTATTCCCCCTTCCCCCCATTCCCTGGCAACCACCATTCTACTTTCTGTCTCTGATTCTGATGACTCTAAGTACCTCATACAAGTGGAATCATACAGTATTTGTCCTTTTGTGACTGGCTTATTTCACTAGCATAATGATCTCAAGGTTCATCCATGTTGTAGCAAATGTCACAATTTCCTTCCTTTTTAAAGCTGAATAATATTCCATTGCATGTATATTCTACATTTTGCTTATCATTCATCTGTCATTGAACACATGTGTATTAGTCTGTTTTTGTTGCTTATAAGAAAATACCTGAAACTGGGTGATTTATAAAGAAAAATGACATTTATTACTTACAGTTTCTGAGGCTGGGAAGTCCAAAGTCCATCTGTTGGTGGTGACAGTGACTCAGGGGTCTCACATTGCAAGATGATGGAAGTAGAGAGAGCAGAGAAAGAAAGACAGACTCTCCTCTTCTTTTAAAGCCCTCAGAACCATGCCCCTGACCACCATTTCTAATCCATTCAGTACTGCACAGTCTACAATCCAGTCACCTCTTCAAGTCTCCACCTTTCAATTACTGTAATAGGATTTCCCACCTTCTTAACAGTCATGGTGGGGACCAAGTTTCTGATAAGTAAAACTTGGGGGACACAATTCAATCTTCCGTAGTTTTGGGCGGACATAATTCAATCCACTACAGGTTGCTTCCATGTTTTAACTATTGTGAATAATGCATCTATGAACATGCATGTACAAATATTTCTTTGAAACCCTGCTTTTAATTCTTTTGGCTGTATACCCAGAAGTGGTATCACTGGATCTTACGGTAATTCTATGTTTAATTTTTTTGAGGGACAGTCTTACTGTTTTCCATAGTAACTGTACCATCTTACATTCCCACCAGCAATGCACAAGGGTTCCAATTTCTCCACATCCTTACTATACTTTTTCTTTTCTTTCTTTCTTCTTTCCTTTTTTTACTGGCAGCTGACTGGTACAGGGATTGAACCCTGGACCTTGGTGTTATAAGCACTATGAGCTAACCAGCCAGCCCCCCCCCCCTTTTTTTTTCATAGAGTCATCCTAATGGGTTTGAGGTGGTATCTCATTGTAGTTTTGATTTGTATTTCCCTAATAATTACTGATGTTGAGCTTCTTTTCATGTGCTTATTGGCCTTTTGTATATCTTTGGAGAAATATCCATTCAAGTTTGCCCTTTTTTTTTTTTTTCCTTTTTGTCTTTTTTTTTTCATGACCAGCCACGGATTGCAACCCTCAGTATCGCGCCCGTACCGGACCGGGACCAGCTACGGGATCGCAACCCTCAGTGTTGCTCCCGCACCTCGCTCAGCCAGTGAGCGGCCTGTCTGTATGTGGGATCCAAACCCTCGGCAGGAGCGCCGCCGCACTTCCCAAGCGGCGCACTGTAGCAGTGCGCCACCGGGCCGGCCCAAGTTTGCCCATTTTTGAATTGGGTTTTTTGTTGTTGTTGTTGAGATCAATCCCTTATCAGATATATGATTTGCAAATATTTTCTCTCATTCTGTGGATTGCCTTTTTATTCTGTTGATAATGCCTTTTGAGGTACAAAATTTAAAAATTTTGATGAAGTGCAGTTTGTCTATTTTTTCATTTATTGCCTGCGCTTTTGGTGTCATATCTGAAAAATCACTGCCAAATTCAGTGTCACAAAACTTTTGCCTATAATTTCTTCTAAGAGTTTTATAGCTTTAGGTTTTGCATTTAGGTCTTTGATTCATTTTGAGTTAATTTTTTTTTTTTTTTTTTTTTGTCTTTTTCGTGACCGGTAAGGGGATCGCAACCCTTGGTGTGGTGTCGCCCGCACCACGCTCAGCCAGTGAGCGCACCAGCCATTCCCATATAGGATCTGAACCCGCGGCGGGAGCGTCACTGCGCTCCCAGCGCCGCACTCTCCTGAGTGCGCCACGGGGCCAGCCCAAGAGTTAATTTTTATAAATGGTGTTAGGTAAGAGTCCAGTGTTATTCTTTCGGATATGGATATCCAGTTTTCCCAGCACTGTTTGTTGAAAAGAGTGTCCTTTCCCCATTGAATGGTCTTCGTACTTGTTTCAAAAATCATTTGAAGGGCCAGCCCACGGCTCACTTGGGAGAGTGTAGTGCAGATAACACCAAAGCCATGAGTTTGGATCTGTATATAGGTATGGCCAGTGAGCTCACTTGAGAGAGCATGGTGCTGACAACACCAAGTCAAGTGTTAAGATCCCCTTACCGGTCATCTTTTATATTAAAAAAAAAAATCATTTGACTGTATATGAAAGTATTTATTTCTGGGCTTTCTGTTCTATTCCATTGAGCTATATGTTTATCTTTATGTCAGTAGCATACTGTTTTGGTTACTGTAGCTTTGTAACATGTTTTGAAACCAGGAAATGTGAGTCTTCCAGCTTTGTTCTTCCTTTTCAAAATTGTTTTGACTATCCAGAATCCTTTAAGATTTCATATGGGCTGGCTGTTTAAGCTCACTTGGTTAGAGCATGGTGCTGATAACACCAAGGTCCCAGGTTTGAATCCCTGTACTGGCCAGCTGCCAAAAAAGAAAAGAAAAGAAAAAAAAAAATCTCATGAATTTTATGAGAGGTTTTTCTGTTTCTGCAAAACACATCATTGGGATTTTTACAGGGCTTGCATTGAATCTGTAGATCATTGTGGGTAGTATTGACATCTTAACAATATTAAATCTTCCAATCTGGGCCGGCCCGGTGGCGCACTGGATAAGTGCGCCGCTTGGGAAGTGCGGCGGCGCTCCCGCCCAAGGGTTCGGATCCCACATACAGACCGGTTCCTGCTCACTGGCTGAGCGAGGCGTGGGGGCAATGCCGAGGGTTGCAATCCCGTTGCCGGTCCCCGGTCCAGTACGGGGGCAACACTGAGGGTTGCAATCTGTTGCCGGACACAGAAAAAGACAAAAAGACAAAAAAAAAAAACAAATAAATCTTCCAATCCATGGACATGGGATATGTTTTTATTTATTTATGTCTTATTTAATTTCTTTCAGCAAAGTTTTATAGTTTTTCATTGTATAGGTCTTTCACCTCTTTGGTAAAGTTAATTTCTTAGTATTTTATTCTTTTCGATGCTACTGTAAATGGAATTGTTTTTCATAATTTCCTTTCCAGATTGCTCATTGTTAGTGTATAGAAATGCAACTGATTTTTATATGTTGTCTTTGTATTCTACTTTGCTAAATTCATTTATTAGTTCTAATAGTGTTTTTTTTTTTTTTAAGAATCTTTAGGGTTTTCTACATACAAGATCATATCATCTGTGAACAGGGATAATTTTCCTTTTTCCTTTCCAATTTGGGTGCTTTTTATTTCTTTTCTTGCCTAATTGCTCTGGCTAGAACTTCCAGTACTATGTTGAATAGAAGTGGGCAAAGCAGGTATCTTTGCCCTGTTCCTGAACGTTTTTTATTTTTTGGCAGCTGACCAGTTCATGGATCTGAACCCTTGACCTTGGCCTTATAACATGGTTCTCTAACCAACTGAGCTAACCGTCCAGCCCATGTTCCTGATCTTAGAAGAAAAGTTTTCAGTTCTTCACCATTGAGTATGACATATTTGCTGTGGGTTTTTCATATATGGCTATTACTATGTTGAGGTAGTTTTCTTCTGTTCTTAGTTTGTTCAGTGTTTTTGTCATGAAAGGATGTTGAATTTGTCAAATGCTTTTTCTGCAGCAATTGAGATGATCATGTGTTTTTTTTCTTTCTGTTAATGTGGTATATTACATTGATTTATTTTTGTATGCTGAACCATTCTTGTATTACATCCTTGCGTATACTTGGTCAAGGTGTATAATTCTGTTAATATGCTTATGAATTCTGTTTTGCTAGTATTTTGTTGAGTATTTTTTCTCTCTTTTTAAAATTATTTTATTTTCTTGTTATTTATTTGTTTATGTATTTTTTGTATTTCGTTGATTATTTATTTGGCAGCTGACTGGTATGTGGATCTAAAGCCATCACCTTGGGCCGGCCCGTGGCTCACTCGGGAGAGTGCAGTGCTGATAACACCAAGGCCCCGGGTTCGGATCCCATATAGGGATGGCCGGTTCGCTCACTGGCTGAGCATGGTGCTAACAACACCAAGCCAAGGGTTAAGATCCCCTTACCGGTCATCTTTTTAAAAAAAAATAAATAAATAAAGCCATCACCTTGGTGTTATAAGGTTATTTTCTAACCAACTGAGTTAACTGGACAGTCCCAGGAATTTTTTTTAAATCAATGTTCAGAAGGGGTATTGGTCCGTAGTTTTCTTTTCTTGTAGTGTTCTTGTTTGGCTTTGGTATAGGGTAATTCTGGCTTCACAGAATGAGTTAGAAAATTTTCTTCCCATTTCCATTTTTTGGAAAAGCTTGAAAAGGGTTGATGTTAGTCCTTCTTTAAATGTTTGGGAGAATTCACCAGCGAAGCTGTCAGGTTCAGGGCTTTTCTTTCTAGGGAGATTTTTGACTACTGATTCAATTTCTTACCAGTTATGGGTCTGTTCATATTCTTTTTCTTCATGATTTAGTCTTGGTAAGTTTTCTGTTTCTAGGGATTTATACACTATGTCTAGATTATCTAATTTGTTGGCATTGTATTCGTGCTTTTAACCAAAAACTGTGATGTACTTAGATGACTGCACAGTGGTTCATTATACTCTTATGGACTTAAAATAATTTATTCAGTTTTCTATATTTGGTCACTTAGGTTATTTCTAATATTTTACCATTAGAAACAATGCTGTTGGCCAGCTGCCAAAAAACAAAAAACAACAAAAACAAAAATCCAAAACCCAAAAAACTAGCTGTAAAACAATGCAGCAATGAATGTCCATAGATCCAATTTTAATTGCAGCATTGTTTCTAATGGTAAAATATTAGAAATGATATGTATATGTATGTGTGTGTATATATGTCTTTGTACTGTACTGCATATATTTTTTGTAGAGATTCTTAGAAGTGGTAGCATTGGGTTATAGGGTTTGCTCATTTAAATTGTGCTATATGAGTGCCAAAAAACTAAATTAGGGACAGCTAAAATTATTTTAATAATATATTTTATTTATTTATAGATGACCGGTAAGGGGATCTTAACCCTTGACTTGGTGTTGTCAGCACCACGCTCGCCCAGTGAGCGAACCGGCCATCCCTATGTGGGATCCGAACCCGCGGCCTTGGTGTTATCAGCACCGCACTCTTCCCGAGTGAGCCACGGGCCGACCCAGAAGTTGTGTGTTATTTAGCCACATTGTGTGAAAGCACCCATTTCCTCATATTATTGCCAATACTATATGTTGTCAATCTTTTTTTTTTTTTCCTCCCAGCAACCCTCCCAATCCATGTTGGCAATGTTTTTAATTTTGGTCAACCTGATACACAGAAATGGTATCTCTTTGTTTTTATTTATCTTTTTAAATATATACATTTTATTTAGCTTTTGACTAGGTTATGCAAAGGCATGGTTTAAAATTTTAAAAGGTATGAGTTTATAGTTTACCCTCACACCCTATTTCTCAGCCACTCAATTCATTTTCTCTCCCCAGAGGTGATCCAATATTACCAGTTTTTTGTGTATCCTTCTACAAATATTTTATGCATATAAATACATTCATGTAATATTCTTTCCCTACTATCACTTGTATCATATACTAAATCTCTCTATATATACCATAGGATTGTTTCTGGATTTTATTCTTTTCTTTATGCATCAGGTTTCTTTTTGTGTTGTTGTATTAGGTATGACCTTCATGGCAGTGTTGCATGGCAGTGGTAATAGCAGGCCTCCTGGCCTTCCCATGTTTAATAGAAAAAAAAAAAAATGCTTCAGGGCTGGCCCATGGCTCACTCTGGAGAGTGTGGTGCTGATAACACCAAGGCCATGTGTTCGGATCCTATATAGGGATAGCTGATTCACTCACTGGCTGAGCGTGGCGCTGACAACACCAAGTCAAGGGTTAAGATCCCCTTACCGGTCATCTTTAAAAAAAAAAAAAAAGCTTCTAATGTTTCACTGTTTAGTATGATTGCTTAGTTTCTATTAGATAATCCTTACCAAGTTAGGGTAGTTCCCTTTATTACTAGTTTGCTAAGTTTTTTTTATTCAATGCATTTTCAGCATCTATTAAGAAGATTTAAAACTTTTCTCCTTTATTATTTGTTAATAAAGAAATTGCTTTGAGAGATCTCCTAATGTTAAACCAAGTCTTTGCATTCCTAGGATAAGTCCACTTTGGTTATGATGTATATTTCCTGTATTACACTTGCTGCTTTGTATAACATGAGAGCTACCTGTACCATGAAGTTTTTTTTTTTTCCTGACCAGTAAGGGGATCATAACCCTCAGTACGGTGTTGTCCGCACCACACTCAGCCAGTGAGCACACCGGCCACCCCCATATAGGACCCAAACCCGCGGCCCTCGGTGCTACCAGCACCGGCACTCTCCTGAGTGAGCCACCAGGCCGGCCCTGTACCATGAAGTTTTAATAGAACATCTAAAAATCTGTTGAACCTGATTTTTTTTTTAAAGAGGATATTTGACAATTCCTCTTATTTGTTTTTAAAACTCCATTTCTTTGATTTTAGGTGGTCACTAGTATTTCTAGCAGTAAATCTTAAAGGTTCCTTGGTTCTTCCTCCTCCTCTAAATGTTAATATTTTTCAGATTTCTATAATTCATTCATTCACTCATTATATATTTATTAGGTGAGTGCTTTGTGCCAGGCTCAGTGCTAGGAACTATGTGAATAAAATAGAAATGGTCCCTGTCCTCAGGGAACTTAACCTCCCTGTTGCTAGATTTTTTCCTTCCAGTCTGGCTTCCCCACTACTGACAGTAATTTTTTTGAGGGGGAGAGGGAACCAAACTGATCTCACTCCTTTGCTTAAAGATCTCTATTGACTCCTTCATGTTTATAGGATCATGTCTGGAATTTGGAGTGCAGCATGCAAGGGTCTTCTCAGTCTGGCTCATTTTCCTTGTTGGCTCATCTCCCACCATTCTCTGTCATACACAATGGACACACTAGCTACATTGTACCCTCAGTAAGCCTTTCATGACTCTGGCTTTACACATTTTGTTTCCTCTGACTAGAATGATTTTTTCCTGCCTTGCAAATTCCTACTCATCCTTCAAGGCATTCCTCTAAAAAGATTTTTTTTTTTTTTTTGTATTTCTCTAGAGAAAGTTTGAATCGCACAGCACTTGCTTTGCTCATAGATCTTTCCTAGAACTTTAAATTATATGGTGACAATCCATTCAACATCTGTCTCCATATTTATTGATTATAAATTGCTCAGAATAGGGTCTTTATCTTTCTTTTTTTTTTTTTTTTTTTAAAGATGACCGGTAAGGGGATCTCAACCCTTGGCTTGGTGTTGTCAGCACCACGCTCAGCCAGTGAGCAAACCGGCCATCCCTATATAGGATCCGAACCCGTGGCCTTGGTGTTATCAGCACCGCACTCTACCGAGTGAGCCACAGGCCGGCCCTATCTTTCTATATTATGTCTTCTCAACAGCTGCTGTACTGCTTATGCTTAGCACAGAGTAGGCCCTCAGCAAATACTTGTGAATGCTTGGCTGACTGACTTGCCAATACTATATGTTGTCAATCTTTTTTTTTTTTTTCCTCCCAGCTACCCTCCCAATCCGTGTTGGCAATGTTTTTAATTTTGGTCAACCTGATACACAGAAATAAAATATCTTTGTTTTTATTTATCTTTTTAAATGTATACATTTTATTTAGCTTTTGACTAGGTTATGCAAAGACATGGTTTAAAATTTTAAAAGGTATGAGTTTATAGTTTACCCTCCCACCTTGTTTCCCAGACTACATGACTACATGACTAGATGCCTGAAAGAATTCTACTTTTCTGTTGCCTTGAAGGAGAATGCTACTGCTCCTAGTCATGGAGTGTTGCCAGAGAGGAAATGATTCTCTGAACTAGAACGATGTACAAGGGTACTTCAAAAAGTTCATGGAAAAGTAGAATTAAAAAATAATATGAATCTTTCCATGAACTTTTTGAAGATGCTTCGCATGCTGGCATAGTCTCTTCTTCCTTTCCCCCTAGTTTTTCTTTTCTTTAAATTTTTTTTGTGGTGATTGTGAGGACATATACTTATAAAATTATGTATTTATTCGTATTTTCTGTTAACTTTTAAATCAATAAAAACATGAAAACAGCTGTGTAGGATGATGGGATTATGGGTAACTTTTTCCTTTTTTGCAAATTTCCTTTATTACATTGTTTCATAACATGATTAAATTGCAAAAAAAAAATTTTTCCCTTAGTTTCCCAACCTAGAGAAGAAAATTTTCTTAAAAGTTTTTCCTTCCCAAATGTAGGCAGTAAGACCCTATTTAAGAAAGCATTGCCTCTTTTAAAATCAATTTTTAAGAAAAGGCAACATTTTCATTATGAAATGAAAATATTTAAGATAAACCAGTAAATACTGAATCAAAGGGGTGAGGTTTATTTCCATGTTTGGCACAGTAACAAAGTGTTAGTGGAAAAACTGTAGTTTTAGTTTGGAAATTCAACGAACTTTTTGCTGCCTTATAGCAAGCTAATATGTTTGCTCAGATTCCGTTTTCTAGCAGATTGATGTGAACTGAAGGGATTAACAGACATACATGGCAATAATTCACATGAAAGAAAGAGGGGAAAACAGGCATGAGGGAAAGGTAGCAAACTAATGCATCTGTCACTGAAATAATGAGGAAATGACATATTTTCTCATTACAGAGGTAACCTTAAATTTGCTAAAAGCCAGACACTGAGTCTTATATTGAATCACTTACCTTATGTAGGTATTCATCCAGTGCAGGATGACTGACTGCATTTTTGACATGGTGTTTCTCCTTTATTATAATGAGAAGTAGTCCCAGCAGTTTGATGCTATGATGCTCAGGATGGCAATGTTAATCCCTGGAGCTGCTAGTGTAGCCTGAAAATAGGGACAAAAAGATTTATAAATGGGACCAGAAGTATAAATAGTTCTGGACTCAGCTGCTTCTGTATCACTAGAGAGCCCCGAATTAGAAATTGCTCCTTTAGAGACTGTTTTTTCTCCCAGTTGAACATATATTGGAGGTTTCTAATTTAAATTTATGCTTTTCGATAAAATGGATTAGAGAGATTGAGTTGATATAGACTAAAGGGAATCAACAGAGGTCACGTGAGTCTAGGAACTCAATCTCTGTTGAAAGAAGTTTTAGTGTGACATGATTGGAGTAAAGAGAAAAGAGAATGAACATTCATTCATTCAGAGAACTACCATGTGCTAGGTATAGTAGTGGACGCTTTTCTATCCGTTATCTCATTCAAGCTTTTCGGATGAGGAAATTAAAGCTTAGAGAGGTTAAATTGTTTGCCCAAATAGCACACAACAGTGAATGAGAGGATGGGTTCTTTCTGACTCCTAAACTCATACTAGACTTGTTCCTTGGTGGTTAGGTGGCTGACATCTCAGGAGACGGAAGTTTTCTGTTTATTTCAAGAGCAGGTTTCTTATAGGTGTGGCTCTTCACTTTCTCCCAGGTTGTCTTGGAACACAGGATTTAAGGGACTACCTGTGGAACTGAGAGTACCAGCACATTTTTTTTTTTTTGACCTTTTGGGTGGCTAGTCCCTTGTTCGAAGATAATTTCAAAATCGTAGCTGCTCTTGGGAGTTTGATGTATGAAGACTTTGTTGTTGGTTTTATTATCTTTGATACCATTATTTTAACACTAGTGGATGGTGCCCAGGGTGTACCCCATTTAATTGATAGATTTCTTAGCTGTTTCATTGTAGTGTCTCTAGTATCTTTATCTTTGTGGCCATAGTCAAGAAACAGGTTTTTATTTATTTAAACATGATTGTGGGAGAGGTATATAATTACAGTAAGCCTTTTGTGTATGCCGGAACATATCTTACCCTTACCTGAAAAGCTGGTTGAGGAGAGTTGTAAGTGGTAATGTTTTTCTGTACATCAATACAGACCTTTTCCCAAAGGAAGGCCAAAGCTATTTGAATTGTGACCACTCCTTAGCTGCCAGGTGTTAACAACTGTGGTTACTCATAAGCCTGGATAGATTCAAACCATTGCTCTTGAGTTGAAATATTTTCTAAGCTGTTACTCATCTTTTGGCTCATTCTTTCTTTCACCAGGAAATACACTGACTATTAATTTCAAGAATTTCAGTTATCCCTTCTGAAGAGTATGTTGCTCATTAAAGTTTCTGGGATTTGTTTTTCTGGTAACCAGCAAGGCCACAAATTAGTCTGTACTCAGTGGTCATGTTGAGTCGATGTGTAAACAGAAGGAGAAATGTGATTGTCTAGAGAAAGGCTGTTGAAGATGAGACCATCCTTTCTGACTCCTTTCAGAGGTTCATCTCTTCTACCAGAGGATGGGGATGCAGGAGGGTGCATTTGAGGCTGAACAGAGCAGGGTGGTACGTGTGTGTATTTGTATCTGTAAATATCACATCACTGTTTACAGTACACTGGACTGTCTTCATGCAAGGCCTGGTCAGGCCAAACCAGGAGGAATTGTTCCTGTTTTTAAAGCCAAGAAAAACATCCTGACCAGCAAGGGGACAGAGGTAAGCTCAAGGCAATAGCTCTTGGGAGCTACAGGACATTAAGAATCTTGAAGGAACTGAGTTTAATTAAAAGGAAAGCAAGATGTACTTTGAAGGAAGTGTGTGAAACCTTCATGCCTTTCTCTCTCTCTTTTTTTTTTCCTTTTTGTCTTTTTTTCGTGACTGGCAACGGGATCGCAACCCTCGGTGTCGCGCCCGCACCGCGCTCATCCAGTGAGCAGACCGGTCTCTATATGGGATCCGAACCCTCGGCGGGAGCGCCACCACACTCCCAAGCGCCGCACTCTACCGAGTGCGCCACCGGGCAGGCCCTGCCTTTCTCTTTATTAGGGCATGGTTTATTTATAAAAAATGAAAAGTCATCTTATCAGGTGGATATGTGATGAGTTCATATCACGCCGTGGTCATTTAGATTTTTCTCTCCGACCTAATATATTTACTTGTCTGTACATTGTGTGTGTGTGTGTGTGTGTGTGTGTGTGTGTCTGTGTGTGTGTCTGTGTGTCTGTGTGTGTCTGGTAAGGGGACTGACCTTGGTGTTTTAACATCGCAGTCTAACCAACTGAGCTAACTGGCTAGCCCTG
Source organism: Galeopterus variegatus (assembly GCF_000696425.1). Classification (NCBI taxonomy): domain Eukaryota; kingdom Metazoa; phylum Chordata; class Mammalia; order Dermoptera; family Cynocephalidae; genus Galeopterus; species Galeopterus variegatus. The sequence continues at coordinate 243,326 of NW_007728120.1, read as the reverse complement.
TTCATAATTTTTATTAGAAATATTGTATTCTCAGCTAAGCAGTAGGAAAAGTATGTTCTATTATTCTGGTGTTTTATTCTATGGGCAGCATCAGAGAAGATCATGAGAGGGCTGGATTTAAAAGATAATATGTTAATTAAAAAACAAATACCATTTATGAAATCTGGGGACCTTCCTTAGTGGCTGGAGTTTTGTTTCTGGAATCTTTCTGTTTCCACTTCTCTTCTTTTCCCTTCTGTCTTTCCTCATTCTGATGCTGGCTGCTCACTCCACAGAGTCAACTCACACTGTTTTCTTGGGGAGCATTCTAAGTTTGTCCTGTTGTCTTCTCTGGGACTCATTTCTCTGGTCTGGCTTCAACTGATTCAGGGCCAAAGTGATCTGAAAGCTTTTCTTCATGGCCTTTATTTTTTGGCTCTTTTCACACACCTTGCCTGATTGGTTTTGCTGGCTCTCTTTTTTTCTTGTGGTGTAAGTTATATTGCCTTAGTTGGAAGGCTGTAAAGCTCAGGTGCAGCTTTAGGCCTTTTTGACTTTTCTCTGGTTTATAAAGTACCTTTGTCCTTTCCTAGAAACTGGGGGATGAATCAGGTGCTGTGTTGTGAGGTATTGCTGACTCTTCTGGAATTCTAGTTTGCTAAGATGTTTATTTAAACAGTATGTAGCAATTTGGATTGTATTTGCAAGGTAGGATTTGCTGCCATGACTCTGATGTAGGTCATTGCTGTTACCTTTTCTTCCTTTATTTTCCAGTTGAAAAATTAGTGGAGAGAGAGTTACCTTGTCTATGGTCACATAGTAAGTTGCTCTTATACTTTTTGAAACAAGCAGACCTCATTTTTGTATTCCTTATGCTTAGCACAGATACTAGCTTAACGAATAATAAGTGCTTAATAAAGACGAGTACACCTTAACTGTGGGTTGATTGGTAATAGGGGTATGGTTAAAAATCAGAATTTTCATCAGGTTGATCATTTTGTAGACCAACAGCCGAGAAAAGTTTCTGGATGGAAGGGACAGCATAGCTGTGCAGAAAGCTTTTAGCAATTCAGAGTATGCATGCAAAAAAACCCTTAATTTAAATGTTTTAAAATGAAGAAAGACAAGTAGTTTGGCTAGACCATAAATTGGTTATAATCTAAGGAGAGAGTATAAAAGAACATGGGTTAGTCAAGAGATAGGAATAGTTCCAGAAACAGGCATCTTGCCAGCTTGGGGTCATACAATGAAAAAGAAAATTTCCCACCCCTCCCCCAAACCACTATCTAGAAGGCTATTAATGACTGGGCACTAGCGTCCAGTTTTTAGGCTGTCACGTAAAGCGTGAAAAGGTCTTGTGGGGTCAGTCAGCACAAAGAACACTTGGCCTTTTGATTTGTTAAATTCTTCCTAATAATTTTGCTGCCATCAAATAGTTCTGCTAATTCCAGAGCCAAACCATTTTCTGATTGTTTTTCTGTGTCCAGTTGGCTTGTGGGACCAAAGCAGCAGCTGAGACTGCTGTACTACACTGTGCATTATGCAACAATCCTTCAGAGCGCCCAGGCACCTTGTTTTCCCCTTTAAAAAAACTTAAAACAACAAAAACCAAAAATATTCTACTTTGATTTTTGCTTTGGGGCCAGTAATCTGCATCTCATCTGGGAGCCTTGGTCTCTCCCCCATTATTATTTCTTCATGCATCCATATGCTAAGTCCTGTTCTCTGAACCTGGCTCTAGCTTCTGGCCTCATTTAGTTATATGAATTTTAACTGTTTCTGGTTTCAGACCTGTTTCTACCTTTTGTCTTTTCCTGTTCCCTGTAATAAACTTTGGGTTTAGACTTGCTTGGGGAAAGGATGATTATTTTTGCTTGCTTGTTTGTTTTTTGTTTGCTTTTGGCGGCTGGCCAATACTTGTTTGATTTTTGGTTCCATGAATTTGTACTCTTCATATTAATTATTCTTACTTTCTTTGTCAAACAGGCTACCAAGCAGTTTCTTGAAGAGATTAACAAGTGGACTGTTCAGTACAATGTTTCCCCGCTCTCTTGGAATGTGGCTGTCAAGTTCCTCATGGCCAGGAAGTTTGATGTTCTCCGTGCCATAGAATTGTTCCACTCCTACAGAGTATGTTGCTTAGACCTGTGTTTCTGTTCTCTCTGCCATATTCTCTGCCACACATTGGTTCTTTAAGTGTTCTCCCCTATTCCTGAAAAAAAAAAAAAAAAAAAAATGGATTAATGTCCAAGAGCCCTGGTGAGAGCTGAGGCTAGCCAGGGCAACTCCTGGGCACCATTTATGTGCCTAAGTTTTGATTGTACATCAGGATCAAGTACTGCTGATTGAGATTAAGGAAGTATCCTGACATCATCCTGGTGGCAGGATAGTGGTTGCCTCTTCCTAGAGTTTGAGTTTTAGTTCTCCCCACTGGCCTTTTGCCACATTCCCCATTTATTCCACTGGTTTTCTGGATCTCTTGGGGGTTTTTAGAAACTTGCCATTCAAATAAATGCTGAGCTTAGTGGGCAGCTCAGGAAGGGGAGCTTTAGTCCTGGAAAAGAAGAACAACTGTAATAGCTGGGTCCATTATCTTTAGCAGTACCTTTATGCAAATACAAGGGTCCTTCAGAAAGTTCATGGAAGGATTTATGTTTTTAATTCTCTTTTTCCATGAACTTCTTTAAGTACCCTTCTATAGCTACATCAATATTTTACTTGGGTGTTTTTTTGGGTTTTTTTTTTGGCAGTTGGCCGATAAGGGAATCTGAACCCTTGACCTTTGTATTACAACACCACACTCTAACCCACTGAGCTAAACGGCCAGCCCTTTTTTACTTTGTTTTTGATCTTTGTTTTGATTTTTCTTTTTTGAGGGGGCACAGACTTTGATTCTGTGCTTATGTTTGCTTTCTCGGTTGGCAGTATCTTTGATAAAACACTGTGTGGCATGTTACTTTGGGGTTGGAAAATCCTTCTGAAGAGATATAAATCTCCGTAAATTAAAAAAAAAAAAAATGAGATAACAAGCACTAGGATTAGTTTAGGACTAAAGCTCACTTACCCCTATCTTGTGGGTCAGCTCATTTAATATTCTTTCATTTATTCAACAGACATTTATTGTATACCTACTATGTTCCAGGTACAGAGATTACTATTTAGAAAGAGAGAGTAAACAAATAATTATAGAAATGCTAGGATAGGGTAACAATGCAATCCGTGGAAGCACATTTATAGTTAGGAGGGTCAAAGAAGCTTTTCTGAAGGAAATGACTTCTAAATTAAGATCTGATGTATGATTAGGAATCAAACAGGTGGGGGAGTGTGGCAGAGAGAACAGCAAGTTCTAATGCTCAGTGGAAAGAAAGAAATTCACCTGAACAGGAATTTTCTTTTTTGGTTGGAGGGCAGTACAGGGATCCGAACCTTTGACTTTGGTGTTATAAGGCTGTCCTCTAACCAACTGAGCTAACGGGCCAGCCCTGAGCAGGAATGTTGAGTGGGAGTGGGAGTATGGTAAGAGATTGAACAGCAGAGGTAAATAAGGTCAGATGAGAAAGTATCTGTTTTTTCTGAAGGGCATAAAAATTTATCAAAGGTATAAGTAGAGGAATGTCTTGGTCATATTTGCATTCTGGAAAGATTTATCCTCACTATGCTTTGGAGAACAGATCAGAAGGGCTATTCCAGAGACAAAGAGACCATCAGAAGGCTGTTGTACTAACTGGGAGAAGAGATGATTGTGGTGGTGTTAAGCATAACGTCAGGGGAGACGGAGAAAAGTGGTCAAATTCTGAATCTAAAATTGGTAGGACTCGTTGCTTAAACTGGTGTGTGAGGAAAGAAGAGTCAGGGATTCTAGGTTTCTGACTTGGGTGTTAGGATAAATGGTGGTGGCACTCACTAATTTAAGAGACAATGAAGTGAGTGCAGATGTGTGGGGACAGAAGATCATGAGTTCATTTTGGCCATGTTAAGTTTGAAGTGCCTTTGGGATATCCAAATAGACCAAATGTCCTCTAAGCAGCTAGAATATGAGTCTAGGGTTCGGAAAAGAAAATTTGACTGGAAATAGAGATTTCAGAGTGACCAAAGTAGGACTATATACTAGAGCCATGAGGATGAATGGAGGTCATTTTGGGAGGGTGTGAGGCATAGGAAGATATATAGGGCAGAACCTCTTCTCAGACCTTTTGCTCTCTTTGGTCCAGTGTAGTTTTAAAGATTGAATTTGAGTGCTTTAGGAAAGGCATGCACTCTCCTGCGATCCCACCACTAATATTGTCTTCACTTGCTGCCTTGCCTCTGAAGCCATTTGAACCTGATTTTAGGGATGGATTGGAGAAGAACTAAGTCTTTGTTTATAAAGACCTAGTTTGTTTTATACAGTAGACACTTAGCTCAGTGCCTGGTACATACTAGTTGCTCTGCAAATATTTGCAGAGTGAATGAAGGAGTCGGTGAGTGAATTAAGTGGGTGAATGAGTGAATTGAGTGAGCAAATGAATAGAAAAGTGCCCACAAAAGATACTTAGAAAGAGTAGTTGAAGAAATGGGAAGGGCCGGCCCGTGGCTCACTCAGGAGAGTGCGGTGCTGATAACACCAAGGCCACAGGTTCGGGTCCCATATAGGGATGGCCGGTTTGCTCACTGGGTGAGCGTGGTACTGACAACACCAAGCCAAGGGTTGAGATCCCCTTACCGGTCATCTTTAAAAAAAAAAAAAAAAAAAAGAAATGGGAAAACCAAGAGAGTACTTTTCTGTCATCATGGTATACAAAGGTAGAACTCGTCTTCAGAAAAAGGGAACGTGAGTGGTCAACTTTGTAATTTAAAAGGAGGACTGAAAATGTCCACTGGATTCAGTGACACGAAGATCCTGATCACTGTAGCAAGAGCTTTCAGTATAGCAGTTAGGTAAGGAGGGAACCAGAATATGATGGACTGAGTATGAGGGAACTGGGGTGAGCTTAAAGAATCTGGTCGCTGAGGTAAGGAAAATGAAGTCAAGGTGGCTGTTGGAGAGGAAAAGTGGAGGAGGGGCTTCTATTTAAGATAGGAGAGGCCTAAACCTGGAGGATATGTGAGGCTGTATGATTCTAGACAATTTTGGGGTCCATATTTCAATGTCTTGGTGCAATGTCAGTACTGTTACATGTTCATGAACTTTGATTTTGCACACTGATGTTACATATTAGTTGGTCTTCAGGGTTAGGATTCTTATTGATTCAGGGAAAAATAGCCTATCTGAGGGGTTGATAAGGTAGCTTTGGACAGGAATTCTGATAACACTTAGCTGGCTGGCCTGAAAGGGAGTTATAAAGAAATTTATAATTCAATTAGTTGACTTCTAAAGTCCCTTATCTCTGAGATTTGGTGGTTACATAAAGCTGTCCTGGAGATACAGTATTTTCATATTAATTCCTTTTGCTGTGCTTTCTTTTTAGGAAACACGAAGGAAGGAAGGCATTGTGAAGCTGAAACCTCATGAGGAACCACTCCGTTCTGAGATCCTCAGTGGAAAATTTACCATCTTAGTGAGTCTTTTTATGAAGCCATCTTTTAGTGCCTCGTTACTTCCTTTTGTAGCTGTTGTCATGTTTGGACTTTGTTCCTAGATACCTTATCCTGAATCCAGAGAGTCTCTAGATGTTAGGAGCAGATGCGAGGCAGCTATATAGTTTGGCACAAAATTATTCTAGTAATAATTAAATTATTAATAATTATAGTAATTAGAGTTACTAGTAATAATTGGATAGTTGAATTATGGAGAATCAATTATATAGTAGACTTAGAAAAGTTTCTTCAGGGCCAGCCTGTGGCTCACTCGGTAGAGTGCGGTGCTGATAACACCAAGGCCACAGATCCCCTTACCAGTCATCTTTTTTTTAAAAAAAAAAAAGAAAAGTTTCTTCATTGGTCCCTTAAGGTTAGTTAGGGTCTTTGGGATGGGTATAGATCCCCTTACCAGTCATCTTTTTTTTAAAAAAAAAAAAGAAAAGTTTCTTCATTGGTCCCTTAAGGTTAGTTAGGGTCTTTGGGATGGGTATAGATCCCCTTACCAGTCATCTTTTTTTTAAAAAAAAAAAAGAAAAGTTTCTTCATTGGTCCCTTAAGGTTAGTTAGGGTCTTTGGGATGGGTATAGATCCCCTTACCAGTCATCTTTTTTTTAAAAAAAAAAAAGAAAAGTTTCTTCATTGGTCCCTTAAGGTTAGTTAGGGTCTTTGGGATGGGTATAGATCCCCTTACCAGTCATCTTTTTTTTAAAAAAAAAAAAGAAAAGTTTCTTCATTGGTCCCTTAAGGTTAGTTAGGGTCTTTGGGATGGGTATAGATCCCCTTACCAGTCATCTTTTTTTTAAAAAAAAAAAAGAAAAGTTTCTTCATTGGTCCCTTAAGGTTAGTTAGGGTCTTTGGGATGGGTATACAATGTGTCAGAGACCCATCCTTCCTTGTTTAATGCAAGCTCTCCACTTAATAGGGACCTCAGCCTTTCAGGTAAGCATGTGATGATACTTTTAAGGCAAAGTGTGGTAACCATGTCCTGTTCTATGTTTCTCTCCTGCTGCTTGTTTCTTTTTCTTTTCTTTTTTTTTTTTTCATTTGGTAGCTGGCCAGTCAGGTGCTTGTTTCTTTTACCTTCCTGCTTGGGAAATTAGCTAAGGTGCCAGTGCAGAACCATCTTTTTATCTTTCTGCAGTTGAACAGCAAAGAGAATGTATTTTCTTTTTTACCACAGGAATATGGCCAGGGGATGTTGAGAGAATCAGGCATGGAACGATCCTAATGTTCTTATCTTTTAGTAGTAATTGATTCAAGTCAGGGAAGTAGTGCTAGGGTCTGTTCTCTTCATGTATCAATCTTGTATCCGAGTTATAAGCCTTAATGATTGTTGTGATTTTCTATTTGATTTCTAAATGTTTCTTGTTTTGTTTGCTCTAGAATGTTCGGGACCCAACAGGAGCCTCCATTGCCCTCTTCACTGCCAGGTTGCATCATCCCCACAAGTCAGTTCAACATGTGGTACTTCAGGCTCTGTTTTACTTGCTTGACAGAGCTGTAGATAGGTAAGCATTGAGATTATCTTTTAGGTGTCTACATCCAGATAGGAAAGTGAGTCTTTGACTTGATTAAATTCAGCAGTGCCTTCACCATGCTCCTAGGATGTGCCCTGGGTACTATGAATAGAAAACAGTTCACATTCTGAAGGGCTTGGCATGTTTCCAGGTACTATCAAGATGATGGGTATACTGTCTCTTTACCACATGGGCTCTGTTTCAGGATAATAGAAACTGAGAAAGCCAATTCTCAGTGTATTGAGAATTACTTATTAAAAAAGAGTAAGGGGAGGGCCGAGCCCATGGCGCACTCGGGAGAGCCGAGCCCGTGGCGCACTTGGGAGAGCGTGGCGCTGGGAGCGCAGCAGCGCTCCTGCTGCGGGTTCGGATCCTATATAGGGATGACCGGTGCGCTCACAGCGCTCACTGGCTGAGCGCGGTGTGGCTGGTCTCAAAAAGGACAAAAAAAATAAAAATAAAAATAAAAAATAAAAAAAATAAAAAAGAGTAAGGGGGATTTGATGTGTGCTGGTTCTTTTTGCTCATATCAGACCTTCTAGGGACTCAGTTTCTTCGTAAAATAGGAATAATGCCATTTAGCTCAGAGGATTTTGAGAACAACATTCAGAGGGAGATGAGTCCAAAAGTTTAAAGTTAAACAACATCATCTTTATAATAACAACAGGTACATAAGCAAAAAGAACCAGCTCAGGTCATCTCTCCCTTGCCCTCTAAGGTAAATGGGATTATTACAATTCTATTGACAAAGAAACTGAAGCCCCAAGAAGTGATGTGACCATTTTTACAGCCATCACATGTTGGTCCAACTAGCTGTAAGATCCTGGTTTCTTTGTGCTTGGCCAGAGCTAGCTGTATCTCACTGTGCTGTTTTTCTTCCATATTTCCTTTATTTTTCTGGAAGTTAAAGTGTTTATGATGTGTTTAAGCTCTGTCCATTCTCCTCAGATCATATCAAGGAGTTTGCAGATGAAGTGTAGATGTGCATAGTGAAAAGAGACATGAATAGAGTCAAAGGAGAAGAAGAAGAAAAAAAAAAAAAGTCACAGGAAAATAGAAAAAAAATGTACCATAGGTTACTAGATCCTTCAGATTAAAAAAAAGAAAGAAAAAGAAAATGCTATAAGCATCAACGTTAACTATACAAGTATTACAAAGACTAATGTGAAGGAAACAAACATCTTCAAAACTTTCCACAGTGTCTACAGATCCAGTTTCATGTACGACCTGGAATATTCTCCTTTTACATAAAAACAAACCTCCCTGTATTCTCTCCCGAGCCATCAGCTGCTTACTTTGTGGTCTTCTCTGAGTGAACACCACAGAGGCTAGTGACAGAAGAGGGTCTGCTATACTTCCTTTTTCCCCGGTGCTTACCATTTACAGTTACTGCTCTCGACATCTTTGGCTGTTTCTGGTTAGAAGTGCTATATCGAGGACTGAGACCTGAGATAGTGAGAGACAGCTATGTACAACTTTAGTCATACTGAGGACTTTAGGATAGGAGTAGCCAAGGGATCATCTGAGGTGGGGCTCTCTGTTTAGTTCACTTGTTACTGCTTTGTTTATGTTACTTTCATAGTACTTAGTTTCTGCTATTGATACTCAGTAGGAGATATTTCCAAACCACACACACAGCATTATTCTGAAAAGGAGAAGTTGCTAAGGAGTGAAGACCAGTTGTCTCAGAGGCCCCATACTCTCCAAGCAGAAGTGTGGAATTTCTCAGCTTTTCTTCTTGTGACTGGCTTTCAGGCATATTTTCCAGATTATGAGTTCCTTTGAAATGCTCCTTTAGCTCAGGAGAATGAATGAAAAGCTTCTTTCCCAGAATATCTAGTATTGGGCTTCTTTCCTGGGAGGCTTACAGAGTTGGAGCGCTCTGTAGGCATGGCAGGATGCATGGCACTGGCCAAATCTTGCTCTTTCCATTGTTAGTATTGCATCCCACAGGAGGACCACACAGGTAGACATAATTAAAACTTTGTTTTTATGGTATCCATCTCTTTCTTAAAAACTCTCAGTGATTCCTCATTATCCAGAGGGGGCATATAAGCTAAATAAGTGTGAATGCTTTTCTCCAAGCAAAATATTCTCCCCATGAGTAGAAAATCTTGTTTTCCCATGTTAATCTTGAACCAGAATGGTCTTCTTTCTCCCTTCCTCTTCACTAAATCCTGCCCTTGCTTCAAGGTCCAACTTCCATAACTGGCTCCCTCATGACTGGATCACTCCAACCTGTAATAAATAAAATTCTTTTTACTATGACCTTAATAGCAGTTATTACCAATACCAATTATTATGTACTTAATTATACATGGCCTTATGATATCATTTATCTTATACTGTTATTAATTTTTTTTTTTTTTCCCTTTTTGTCTTTTTTCGTGTCCGGCAACGGACCGCAACCCTCAGTGTCGCGCCCGTACCGGGCCGGGACAGGCAATGGAATCGCAACCCTCAGTGTCGCACCCGCACCTCGCTCAGCCAGTGAGCGGGAACTGGTCTGTATGTGGGATCCGAACCCTCGGCGGGAGCGCCGCCGCGCTCCCAAGCGGCGCACTGTAGCAGTGCGCCACCGGGCCGGCCCCTGTTATTAATTTTTTAACCTACCACTAGGATGTGAGCTCCTCAAGGGCAGAGAACCTTCTTTTTAACTTTATATAATGGAAAATTTCCAAATCTCTGTAGGTGGAGAGACAGTAGTATCATCAATGTTCACATACCCATCATCCAATCTTCTTCAGTGATCTGTAATCAGTCTTATTTCATTGATAGCCCCTTGAGTACCCTCTACCCTTGATTCTTTTGAAACAAATGTCTGAGACTGTGTTTTAAACTTTTTGGTGTTCCCCGTAGCATGTAGCTCAGGAATGAAATTCAGAAGGGAAGTAGTCAGTTATCATTGTAAACCCCATATTCTATACCCAGAAAAGTGAAAATCTTACTGCATTTGTCTCTATGTGCCTTCACAGGATAAGCAGTTTCATCTAGGAATATAGAAGCTGGATCATAATGCACTGTAGCTTCTTTTTATTAAAGTCTCTTCCCCTGTCACTGACTTGTATTTGTTTTAGTCCCCTGTCAGAAGCTGGAACCATGAGGGGAAAACCCAAAATTCTTTGGATTTGGCCCTTTATGAGCTCACAGAGAGATGTAAAGTCTCTAGACTTGGATAGTCTACTCAATAATTGTGCTACATGTTTTACCAGCATCTTTGTTCTCGGTGATTCTTAGTTTCTCTAGGGTTGTGAGAAAGAAATCAAGCTGTAGCACTAACATAAGACACTAGGGGCTAGTTGAAACTAAGTATGCTGGGGAAACTTGTACCTCAGAATTAGAGATTTTTGGGGCCGGCCTGTGGCTCACTCGGGAGAGTGTGGTGCTGATAACACCAAGGCCACAGGTTGGGATCCCATATAGAGATGGCCAGTTGGCTCACTGGGTGAGTGTGGTACTGACAACACCAAGTCAAGGGTTAAGATTCCCTTACCGGTCATCTTTAAAAAAAAAAAAAAGAAGAATTAGAGATTTTTGAAATGCTACCTCATGGGTGGGTGCTTCTGCTTGGATTTTGTTAAAGGGATGAAGATTTGGAGGCTCCTGGGAGGCAAAAAATTAGGATACAAAATAACATAGAGACCTCTGATGTCAGGAATGTGTTTTGTGAACAGTTTTCTCAATTCTAAATAGATGTGAAAATTGTTGCTATCATCTGCAAATAGTACAATCAAATAATTTATTCCTAATGACCATTTGGGTGTGCATATAAGCAAGTAAGGATTTGGCTTGCTAGAAGAATACAACTTTGAGAAGTCTTTAAGATTCAAGGATATTGGACCAAGGAATACTTTTTGTATCTTTTTTTTTTTTTTTCCTTTTTGTCTTTTTTCGTGTCCGGCAACGGATCGCAACCCTCAGTGTCGCACCCGTGCCGGACCAGGACCGGCAACTTGATCACAACCCTCGGTGTTGCTCCCACACCTCGCTCAGCCAGTGAGCGGGAACCGGTCTGTATGTGGGATCCGAACCCTCGGCGGGAGCACCACCGCACTCCCAAGCGGCGCACTGTAGCAGTGCGCCACCTGGCCGGCCCAACTTTTTGTATCTTCATGTGTTCCTTAACTCAATCTGGGAAGAGGCTCACTACCTCTTAATCTACATTTAAGGATGTTTTTCAGATGGGTTTCTTCTCTTCCTCCATTGAGTCGTAAGAGACAAATTCACCATCAGTGAGCTTAGAGGAAGTTTCATTCTACACAGTTTCCCACAAGTCTAAAATATTTTCTTAGAGATGGGCTTCCAGGCTACTGAATTAAAATTCAATGACCATTTATTTTCAAGGGCTGTGCTAGGGATTGTTAGGGGTAATGAGGTGAACAACAGAGGTTCTTGCCCTCTAGGAGAAATTCAGATGGCTATACAAAGTCAGAGTATGTTAATGCCACAAGAAAAATCCACAGGAAGATTTATTGGGCTTCAAGGGAGAGAAGGATGGTAGTATCAGGGAGACCTTCATGGAAGAGGAAACTTTTGGGTCGAGTGTGGAATATGTTAGAGGATTTGGATAGGCAGATTCAGAGGGGTGGGAGAAAACAGTTCAAATTTCGATGCTCTAGTTACTCTGGAGCTTTCTCAATCTAGGATTTTGGCATTTGGTAAATATTGATAAATCTGCATTAATAAGCATCACAGATACCAAAGATAAATCATCTTTTTTTATGTAACACCAGTGTTCAGGCAGGCAGTTATTTTTATCTCAGATGTATCCCATAATCTCTCTTCGTTTTTGTCTTAGGCTTTTAACGTGCCTCATCATTAATAAATATTTTTGTCAATTGTTGGTTTACAGTTTTGAAACTCAGAGGAATGGATTGGTGTTTATCTATGACATGTGTGGTTCTAATTATGCCAACTTTGAGCTGGATCTTGGCAAGAAAGTCCTAAACCTGCTGAAGGTAAGGCTGTGGGGAGGGTCCTTTAATTCCCTTTCAATGATTAGGATATCTTTTTCTACTCTTTAGGAAAATATTTGGACTGATTTGAAGTTAAGACATTATGTTCAATTTAAAGGTCACCTGTAAATGATGACTATCTGCTTCCTTAGAATAAGAAATGGTCTTAAAAAGTGAAGTAGAATTAAAATTAAGGGGCTGGCCCAGTGGCGCACTGCTACAGTGCGCCGCTTGGGAGCGCAGCGGCACTCCCGACGAGGGTTCGGATCCCACATACAGACCGGTTCCCACTCACTGGTTGAGCGAGGTGCGGGTGCAGCACCTAGGGTTGCGATCCCGTTGCCGGTCCCGGTCCGGTACGGGCGCGACACTGAGGGTTGCGATCCGTTGCCGGACACGAAAAAAGACAAAAAGGGGAAAAAAAAAAAAAATTAAATATGCACAGGAACATAAAGGTGAGATGTCCCCTTCCTGGAGTTTTGTAGAAGAATCAATGAAGGCCTAGGTATGGCACCTGTGAAAAATGTCCCTAGCCAGTGACTTTTCAGACATTTTTGTCTCAGTCTAGTCAGAAACATGTTTTACATTTTGACTTAGTACACAGATGTGTATGCATACTATATATATGTATATATATATATATATATATATATATATATATATATGTACACACACACACACACACACACGTGTAGTTATACACTTAAATGTAATCTAAATTATGTTTAGAGGTGGGGTGTGTGTGTGTGTGTGTGTCCACGTCTGCCCAGTATGGGGATCCAAACCCTTGACCGTGGTGTTATAACACTGTGCTCTAACCAACTGAGCTAACTGGTCAGCCCCTTAGAGGTGTTTTTAATGTTTGAACTTTACATGATAATATGGTATGTATTCCACTCTATAATTAAACATGTTAATATTTCTGGAAAAAAATGTGCTATTAATCATAATGAGTTGGGAATAATAAAAGCTATAAATAGCTTATGCCATTTCAGGTCAGATTTTGCTTCCTGATGAATTTTTGGACCGAACTTAACAGAAGAAACTTAAGGTTTTCACAGCTGTTTAGATGTCAGAACTGAGGTTAAAGGTGTGTAGATCTGTGTGCACATATTTATAAAACAAAACGTAAAAGTTTCTCAAAAGAAGTTTTACTCTTACTGTGTGCAATCACTTTGATTATTCTAATCTATTTCATATTTTTAAAATGTTAGTCATTACCAACTGAACTGATTTCAGGACTCACTCACTCTCACCCTGCAGTTTGCAAAACAGTGGTCTAGGAGTCTATGCAGTCTTTGTTCTAGGACCTCACTTAGGAGTACTATTGAACTACATTTTTAGAAGTGTTATTTACTATTATACCATACAACAGAAATTATGTGAAGAGAGTATTATACTGTATGTTGTTTTCTGGGACTGGCTTTTTTCATTCAACGTTACTAAAATTTATAGGCATGTATCTGTGATTCATTCCTTTCATTCCTCATCTATTGATAAATGTACCAGTTTATTCATATCCACTGTTCTGTTGATGGCTTCTTGAGTTCTTTCCCAATGCTTGCTATTATGAACAGTGCTGCTATGAACATTCTTACAAATGTGTTCTGGTGAGCGTGTGCAAGAATGTCTCTAGAGCAATGTTTTTCAACCTTTTTTCCTACTATTTTCTTATTAAGGAGCTTTTTTAGGCATTTTTTTTTTCTAATCATTTTTCTTCTAATGAAAATTTAATATCATAGATATACTGTATATCTCTTTATATACTCTTTATATATAAAAACACTAAGATTTTTTTGCCCACCCCCTCAACTAATTTCACCCCCTTTGAGAATTTATAATATATTCTTATTAGTGACTTAGTAGCACTGTCATTGGGAACAGATAAAATTTTGAATACAATCTCCTACCATTCTCATTCAGGTAGTAAATAGAGGTTTATCTTTAATGCATGGTCTCATACTCTCATACTTCAGTTTTCTCTTTAGTATGAATTAATTTCCAGCATATAACACTGGGATAAAAATATTAATAATCTTTGACTTCTTAAGTTGCTCTGAGTAGATTTTCTCCATCTTGGTAAATGCCTTAGAATTAGTTTTGATTTTAAATTTTAAAATGCTATAACCTGTTTTAGTTGCTATCCTATAGATTCGTAAGTGTTAATTATTGCTTTATTTATTTATTTATTTATTTTTTGGTGTCTGACTGGTATGGGTCAGATGCCAAAAAATAAACACCTTGACCTTGGTGTTATCAGCACAACACTCTAACCGAGTGAGCTAATCAGCCAGTCCTAATTACTGTTTTAAGATGAACCATTTAAACCAGTCAGTGTACACTTTGCCTTTACTAGGCAATGTGGAATTTACCCCCTGAAGGATAAATCTTTATTTTTCTGATTATGAAATACATGGTTGAAATACATTGGTTAAAGGAAAATTCATTACGCAGACATCTGTAACACCATGCTCTAACCAACTGAGTTAACCAGCCAACCCTGCAGACACTTATAAAGTAATAATTACTAACACTTACCGAATGTTTTACATACTCTTCTAAGTACTTTTCATGCTTTACAACTCATTTAATCATCATATGAGGTTTGATGTGTCTTACTATTACTATCCCCATTTTACAAATCCAGAGATTTAGGTCTAGAGAATTTAAGAACTTGTTTAAGGTAATACAGCTAAGTGACAGAGCTAAAGTATTACTTATAATCCCACTCTTTGGAGGGAGAGAGAAATGCAGTGTTGATGGGTGTACATGTATCCAAGTTCTATTCTAAATCAGAGGTTTTCACTATTATACTTTAATGGTGGTTATTATTTATAGTGTGGCTGTTTTTTCATATTTATTTTTCATATATTTTTTAATTTTAATTTTTTTGGTGGCTGGCTGGTATGGGGATCCAAACCCTTGACCTTGGTGTTATGACACCACGCTCTAACCAGTCAAGCTAACTTGCCTGCCTCAGACTGGTTTTTGATCTAGTACTGACAGGAGCTTTGGGTATTTAGGCCCTGTAATAAATTGTTGCATCTTTGAAGGAAGAGATGAAGGTAGTTTCTCAGACTTTAGTGAAGAAGCCTTTGAGAATTTTGTTCTGGGTGCTGTATATTCCCTACAGGTAGAGTGTGGATCCTCCAAATCAGTAGAAATGAAGAGAGCAGAGAATGACATGTCAAATTGCAAATCAACCTTTTGAAATGTCAAAAAGAATACGGTAGAAGATATTTCGCTACAGTTCCCTCTGGATTAGTAATGAATAATTTTTCATCCTTACACTTTGCACAGATTAGAGTATCTACTTTATTTAGACTTCATTTGCCCTGGTGCACACTACAGCATATTTATTAATTGATAAATGAATATATAAATGAAGAAATAGGTGAAAAAATGATTGTACATATGAGAGTACTTCAAAAGTTTCATGGAAAAAATAGAATTAAAAGATAAGACACCCTAAGTTAATCATTGTGATCATTGTGCAGTATATACATGTATTGATACAACATGCTGTACCCCACAAATATGTACAAAAAATGTTAAATAAAAAAATATGGGCCGGCCCGTGGCTCACTTGGGAGAGTGTGGTGCTGATAACACCAAGGCCGTGGGTTCGGATCCCATATAGGGATGGCCGGTTCGCTCACTGGCTGAGCGTGGTGCTGACAACATCAAGTCAAGGGTTAAGATCCCCTTACCGGTCATCTTTTTT
>NW_007728120.1:170180-226592 GCF_000696425.1 Galeopterus variegatus | reverse complement strand
CATTTTTTTTTAAAAAAAAAAAAAAAAAAAAAAAAGATAATGCAGATCTTTCCATGAGTTTTTTGTTTTTTTTTTGGCAGATGACAAGTATGGGGATCTGAACCCATGACCTTGGTGTTAGAAGGCTGTATGCTCTAACCAGTTGAGCTAACTGACCAGCCCTTTTCTGTGAACTTTTGAAATACCCTCATACACAGATATCAGACTAAATGAAAGGTTATGAAAGAGAAATGTTTCCTTAATGTTCAGTTTTTTCATAATCTAATTTTCCTTTAAATTTTAATAAGCAGAACTTCTTAAGGATGCATATATGTGTGCTGATGTATGGCATGTGTAGGATAACTGCTAATAAGAAAAGTCAAAATAGGTTTGACTGATAAAAGTTCTGATTGAAATGAATTGTAACATCATTATTTATAAAGATAAATCAGCTTCTAGTTTCTTTATTCTCTTAACCACTTTTCCTCTAGCTACTGAGGTGAAATCTGAATTAGGCTGTAGACTCCCCCTGCTGGGTAAGAATGGGGAGAAGAGCAGAAAACTTAAACATTGGGCTTGAACAGTCAGAAGTCCCATTAAGTCTTAAATCCTCATACGTTTTCTCTACAGGGAGCGTTTCCAGCTCGTTTGAAAAAGGTGCTGATTGTGGGAGCACCCATATGGTTCCGAGTGCCCTATTCCATCATCAGCCTCCTCCTGAAGGACAAAGTCCGGGAGAGGGTAAGGCAAACTAGCTTTTCATATCTGGAGGTTGCTGCTGGTGAAATCCTGCCAATTAATTTTCTACCTTCAAAAAAATCCTCCTGGCTTGTCTCCTAGAACGCTTTTTGCTTCTTTTAGTGTATTCACTCATATTCTGTACTATATTCATTAGTCAGCTTGGTACAGACTGCCTCTCATTGTCCTATAAACTTCTTGAACTTAGGAACTGAACATGGTTTATTTGGCTCTCCCTCTTCACAGCCCCTTGAATAGGGTAGTATTGAAGGAATGTGTGCTGGAGGTGATTTAGGGATGGTTGCTATTTCCAAAACTTAGCTTAGTGCTGCGCAGGCCTTTAATATTTAACAGCTTTTAATATAATTGCTTTAGTTGAACTGGATTTGAATTTGTTCAATTGGAAATCCATTCAGTCCCTTTGACCACCAGAGTGGAAGAGGAGAATCTCTCACTATTTCTTTCTACTTTCACTCTTGGCATTTTTTCTTAAAACAGCTTGTTGCTTCCCATTTCAAAAGTGTTGTCCAAAATTACCTTAATTCTATTATAACTCCTGAGTGTTCCAAGACTGAAAGATTATGATCTCAGTCACTGATTGCAGCCCTTGAAAGAAAGGGCATATGAAACATTGGCATAATAGGGTAAGATAATAAAGATGGTCTTTTGAAATATTATCAGAGATTTTTGTGGTAAGGAATTATGAAGTTAAATGAATAATCAGATGTTTATAGCTGAGGTGAATTGAGTTTGAGAGGGAAAAGTGAAGCTATTTGGTTCTATGGAAGCTGCTTAGAGATCTAATAACTCAAAGCAAGAGACATCTTTCCTAAGATAACTCTTTAAGAGGATTCGTTAGGCAAGTCCTTGCACTTGAATTGTAGGATTTATACATACATGTATAAACGTAAAATATACTGAGCACCTTTTACAGAATTGAAAATTGAGTGGGATAGTCCTTACCCTTGAGAAGCTCATGGTACTAATAGGAAACACAAAAATACACATGTGAGAGGACTTCAGGACTGAGGAATATACTGCCTCGGCCAGTCAGGAAGGGTTTCATGGAAGAGGTCAGCTATTAGCTGACTAAAGAGGGCATTCCGAGAAGAGACAACAGTAAGAGACAAGCTTTTAGGAGGAATAGTACTCCTAAAACAAACAAACAAACAAACAAACCCAAAACATTCTAAGGAGAACCAACTGGGCTATTTTGGTCCAGCATGGTTGTGTCCAAGCAGAGAGCAGAAGTATTATGATTATTATCTAGCATTTTTCTGGGCTATCCTGCCTTTAGGTGGCTGGTTGTACCTAGCTTTCATGGAAAACTCTGAGAACAGCCATACCAAGCTATGCATAAACCACAAGCTAACAGGTCTAGAGTTGGTTGCCTTAGTATGGGGTTGACAAAAATAACCACTACCTATGCATTTTTAGTGGTCAAAAAAAAAAGAGTACCCACATGAAATAGTACTGGGAAGTCTTGCTAATAGTATAAAACCTTTGTCCACTATACC
The DNA here is from genome assembly GCF_000696425.1 of Galeopterus variegatus. Taxonomy (NCBI): domain Eukaryota; kingdom Metazoa; phylum Chordata; class Mammalia; order Dermoptera; family Cynocephalidae; genus Galeopterus; species Galeopterus variegatus. The sequence goes on along the minus strand of NW_007728120.1, from coordinate 224,358 downwards.
TTCCTTTCAGAAGGTATATAACAGGGCTCCTAATTCCAGGAGTGAATTTGATATACATTCTGGGCATGCAAACTTTAATCTGGGAAATTCATAGGACTTCAATCCCAGGCAGGTGAAACAGTCTACTTCTTTTACAAGTATACCTAGCATTTCAATCAAATCTCATCTTATTCCCCAAACCTAATATAAGTACACTTATTCTTTATCATCACTATCTTTATGCCTTTTTCTCCCCACATACTCACGTGGTTCTTTCTGATCTTCCAGATTCAGATATTAAAGACATCTGAGGTCACCCAGCACCTGCCCAGGGAGTGCCTTCCAGAAAACCTGGGTGGGTACGTCAAAATTGACCTCGCCACTTGGAACTTCCAGTTCCTACCCCAGGTGAACGGCCACCCAGATCCCTTTGATGAGATCATCCTGTTCTCCCTCCCTCCTGCCTTAGACAGGGACTCGGTACATGTTCCAGGTCCCCACGCTATGACCATCCAAGAGTTGGTGGACTATGTTAACACCAGGCAAAAGCGGGGGATATATGAGGAGTATGAAGACATCCGTCGAGAGAACCCTGTTGGCACTTTCCACTGTTCCATGTAAGTAGAAAGGTTTGGGCCAGCAGTCGGTTACCAAGATGCTTCCATCAAGTGCTGGAAATGGGTCCTTCTACACCTCACTTCCTTAACAGAAGCTCACTCTTGTGTTAAGGAGCATCATTCTCACTTAAATGATGGTTTCTCTCATTCAGAAATAGCTACCTCCTGCTTTAGTGCTTGTTGTCAACACCCACCCTATCCTCTGAAATTTCTGAAGGTCTTTGGTACCAACAAGGGAACCCTGTATTAACAGGCATATTTTTTGGACATTTCCTGAAATGCAAGTGTTAAAAACAAAAGTTGTAACTTCAAAATGGGCTGCTTTATTCCTGTGAGCTCTGGTCTGTTCATTTGAGGAATTTCTTCCTAGGAAAGCATTTATAGTATAATGTTATATCTTAAGGACCAGTGCTGGGTGCATTTAATAATCCACAGTCAATAAGCAAGAAGAATTGCCTCTTAGGAATTTAATCTCTTGGGATTTTCCTTCTGCCTAAATCCTACCACAAAGCAGTCTGGCTAGTTTATAACTCTGGTTCATAACTACTTGATAACTATTGTTGGCAATAGAGCATAGATCATTTCTCTTACATGTTGCTCTCATTTCTCTTTCCATGTTTTAATTGGCTGCAGCAGATATCTCTTTCTAACCAGTGAGTTCTGTCTGTTGAAAATTAGGGAAGCTGTCCCAGTGGGTCCCAGGCACAAGTTCGAACTTAGCCAAAAATCTCCTCTGTGAGTGACAGTAGTTATCTCCCTTCTCTGCACATCAGTTTTCCTGTGTGAATATGTGACTGTTGGACTCTGATATCCACCTACCTTTGTAGCTTAAATATTTTAGGAATCCATGATTCTGTGAGTACCTCTTTTCCTTCCTAATTCCTGTTTAGTTTTGTCAATGTGCTGTGAAGAAGGTGCAGGGAGAGAGTCTTTTAGCAAAGGAAAGAGAGAAAATAATAAGTTAGGAAACTGAGATAAGGGAAGTTAAGAAAGGAGGCAATTGAGGAAGAAGCCAAGAAGCTGAGCAAGAATGCAAAGGAAAGAGGAGAAAAAGGGAAAGCAGAGCCTATCAAGATGGGGGAGTATTCTTTTCTCCCACACCAGCTCCAGACCACTCTTTATATCTAATCTGTTTCCCAACCAGAGCAGTTTTCCCCCTGCAGTCTTGAATCAAGGAAGTACCTTGGAGCAGGGAGGAATGCTAGGCTGATCCAAAAGGATGAACACTTATCCTGGGGGTTCCTGACCTTGATCTTGGTGCTTTTGCAATTACCCACTGCTGTGAGGTCCTTGAGATATCATTTCTACTGTGCCTCCCCACCTGCTCCCCAACTAAAAAAGCGGGTTTGGATTGTCCTCTTGGCAGCATCCAAACCAGCTGCCATGTGACAATCAGAGAATACATCCCAGTCTGATGAGAGGACTTCCCAGTCTGGCCTCTTTATTGAACAATTGAGCCCCCACTTCATTATCTAGAACCCAGAATCCTCATCAGTTCCAAGCCTCTGCCCTACATTAAGTCCCAGTAAAACTACTTACACAGAACAAACTATGTCTCCCTTGGAATTTTGGACTATGAAGTAGATATCAGAATATTCACTGTTGCTCAGGATTCCCATGGACCAAGAAACTTTGCTTACCTTTTTTCTTCTCTCCTACACCATTTTTAAGATTTTTTTAAATTAAATTTTTTACAACTAGATAATTATAGATTCACATGCAGTTTTAAGAAATAGTATAGACAGATGACATGTACCCTTTCTATAGTTTCCCCATGGTAACATCTTTTGAAACTACAGGATAATATCACAACCAGGATGTTGACATTGATAACAGTCCACCAATCTTATTCTGATTTCTCAGTGTTACTTTGCGTGTATTTAGTTCTGTGTCATTTTGTCACACATGCAGGTTTACATGTCTGTCACCACAGTCAAGATACAGAGTTCTATCACCATAGGCTTCCCTCCTGTTTCCCCTTAATAAACATATACCTCCTCCCTACCACCTCCCCATCCCTAACCCTTGCAACCACTGATGTGTTCTCTATTTCTATAATTTTGTTCTTTCCAGAGTGTTGTTATATAAATAGAATCATTGTTGCGTGTATCAATATTTGGTTCTTTTTTATTGCTGAGTAGTATTCTGTGGTATGGACGTACCACAACTTGTTTAACCATTAACCTGTTGAAGGACATCTGGGTTGTTTTCAGTTCCTGGCTATTACAAATAAAACCATTATGAACATTTGTGTCTAGGTTTTGTGTGAATCTGTTTCCGTCTCTCTGGGATAAATGCCCAGGAATGCAATTGTTAGGTCAATCAGTGGTAATTGTATGTTTAGTTTAGTGGGCTTTTTTGCAGCTGGCCTTTTTTTTTTTTTTTTTTTTGTGTGTGTGTGTGTGTGTGTGTCTTTTGTCTTTTTCCATGTCCGGCAACGGATCGCAACCCTCAGTGTTGCCCCCGTACCAGACCGGGGACCGGCAACGGGATTGCAACCCTCGGCGTTGCCCCCGCGCCTTGCTCAGCCAGTGAGCAGGAACCGGTCTGTATGTGGGATCCGAACCCTCGGGCGGGAGCGCCGCCGCGCTTCCCAAGCGGCGCACTTATCCAGTGCGCCACCGGGCCGGCCCTTGCAGCTGGCCTTTTTGTGGATCCCAACCCTTGACCTTGTGAGCTAACTGGCCAGCCCCTTCTATGTTTAGTTTTTATAAAAAACTGCCCAGCTGTTTTCCAGAGCAGCTGTATCATTTTACATTCCCACCAGCAATGTATGAGTAATCCGGTTTCTTTGCATCCTTACTCAGCATTTGCTGGTGTCACTATTTTTTATTTTAGCTATTCTGATAGGTGTGTAATGAGATCTCACTGTGGTTTTTTTGGGGGGAGGGGTGTCTAGCTGGTACAGGAATCGAACCCTGGACCTTGGTGTTATCAGCACCATGCTCCAATAAACTGAGCTAACTGACCAGCCCTCATTGTGGTTTTCATGTGCACTTTTCTAATGCCTATTGAATTATGTCAACACATCTTTTCTTGTGCTTATTTATCATCTATATATTCTCTTCATAAAATGTCTTTTCATGTTTTTTGCCCTTTTCTTAAACTGTTAAGATTTGACAGTTCCTTATATATTCTAGATATTGGTTCTTTATTGGATTTGTGGTTTGCAAGTATTTTCTTCCAGTCCGTAGCTTGTCTTTTCAGTGTGTTCATTTTTTTGCTGGGGGGTAGGGGGAGGTGGCTGGCTGGTACAGGGGTCCGAACCTGTGACCTTGGTGTTATAAGGCTGTTCTCTAACCAATTGGGTGTAGCTTGTCTTTTTATCTTTTTTTTTGGCAATTGGTGGGTAAGGGGATCAGACTTTGACTGTGGTGTTACCAGGACCGTACTTTCTGAAGTGAGCTAACCAGCCTGCCCTCTTTTCATCTTGTTTACAAGCTTTCTTGTGAAGCGAATTTTTTTATATCGATGAAGTCCCAATTATCAATTTTTCCCTTTACAGATCATTCTGTTGGTGCAAAGTATAAGAACACTTTGCCTAGCCCTAGATTCCAAAGATTTTCTCCTATTGTTGTTTTTTTTTGCAGCTTGCCTGTATGGGAATCCGAACTTTTTACCTTATTATAACACTGTGCTCTAACCAAGTGAGCTAACAGGCCATTCTTCTCCTGTTTTTGTTTTGTTTTTTAAGTTTTATGGTTTTATATTTTACATTTAAGTCTGTGATCCATTTTGAATTAATTTTTGTATACAGTCTAGTTGATGTTCATTTATTTATTTATTTATGTATTTATTTATTTTTGTCTTTTTTTTTTTGACCGGTAAGGGGATCGCAACCCTCGGCTTGGTGTCGCCCACACCGCGCTCAGCCAGTGAGCGCACTGGCCATCCCTATATAGGATCCGAACCCACGGCGGCTGTGCTCCCAGTGCCGCACTCTCCCGGGTGCGCCACGGGGTCGGCCCGATGTTCATTTATTTTGACTATGGATGTCTACTTGCTCCAGCACCATTTGTTGAAATGGCTCTAGCACAATTTTTTGAAAACACCATTTGTTGACAATTCCCATTGAATTGTCTTTGCCAATTTGTAAAAAATCAGCTGGGCATATTTGTATGGGAAGGGGGGAGTTTTTTTAAGACACAGAAAAGTACAGAGTATGACACAACAAACAACTAACTACGTTCCTATCACCAGAATTGACACTGACAATTGTTAATATTTTGTCATATTTCCTTCAAGTCTTTATTATGTTAAAGAAAGAATTCACTATAAAGTTGAAATCCCTTCTAATCCTCACCCTCAGTTCTCCCCACATGCAGCTACTAGTATGAATATGGTATTTTTCTTTCCAGTTCATTTGGTTTATATTATTACATGTACATACGTACCCATGAATATAAAGTAGTATTTGGTCTTTGTAATTGTTCTTTTTTTTTTTTGCTTTGAATCAATAATATATGCAAATGATTTTCAAAACCAAATAGTACTAAAGAAAAAAGCAATGACAAAATAAATAGTAATATCCTACGTTGCTCTCAGTTCCATTGTCTGTGATTCATTTTCAACTCTTGTAGCTGTTCCTCCTGGTATTTCTTCCATAATTCTATGTATAATACTCTTTACTGATTTTTATTGTAGGTGAGCATTTAGCTCATATAACATGTCTCTACTTTCCTTTTGACTATTTTTCCAGTATAATTATATGTCACAAATTTTTATTGAATCAATGTCATTATTTACATTATTGTGACAATGTAAATTTTTTTTTTACTGTAGAGGTAGGTGGGATACTATGAAATGATCAAAAATATGAAATAATCTTATCTATTCCAATTTTTTGTTTCTTCTGGAGTTAATTACCTAATTTTTTCATTTGCTTTTAGTTTTCTATGTAACTATCATCATTATTTTTCTATGTGCTTTTTCAGATTTATTTTACACTATTATTGTTATTTTTCCAAGTGGTCACATATATCAGATAATTAATTGATTCCATTTTTTCTCTTGGAGACCTCACTTCCAGAACTTTTCGTTCTTTTGCTTCACTCTAACCTGTGGTTGGTTATTCTCTAGGTCTGCTCCTCAGCTTTCATCCTGCAATTTTCCATCTTTCTTTTGTGGATCTTGTTTCCTGGTCCTGTATCTTCTTTCTTTACTTATATTTCATTTTCCTAGAGCATAGATTCTAGGTTGGAAATAATTTTACCTCAGAATTTTTAAGGCAGTACCTTTCTCATTACTAGCTATGCTATGAATAATCTGATGTTATTCTTATTCCTTCTCAGTTCTTTTAAATGACCTGTTCCCTCCCACTGCCACATTTTAAGATAACATCACTTTATGTTAAAAAATTTCATAATGACGTGCCTTGGTGTGGGTCCTTTTTTCCGTTGTGTTGGTTCTTTTCCATTATGTTGATAGGTTCTTTTTGGGGGGAGGGGAGAGGTTGGCCACTGGCCTGTACAGGGCTCTGAACTCTCGACCTTGGTATTGCAACACTGCACTCTAACTAACTGAGCTAACCTGCCAGCCCCTGATAGGTTCTTTTAATCTGAAGGCTTATGTTCTTCAATTCTAGGACTTTTTTTTTACATTATTTTTTTTTTGTGCTTTCCTTGCATTAGTGTTCTCTCTCCCCCTCTCTCTCATATTCCTGTCAGTCTGGTTGGATCTCCTAGGGTAGGGATTGGCAAACATTTTCTTAAAGGGAAAGATAGTAAATATTTTAGACTTGTGGACTTTACGGTATTTGTTGCAAGTACTCAACACTGTCGATATGTACTTAGTGAGTACATAAATAAATGGGCTTGTCTGTGTTGTAATAAAACGTTATGTACAAAAACAGGCTAGGCCAGGCCATAGTTTGCTTACTTATGTCCTAGAATGTTTCTCTTGTTTTCTTAAATTTTCTCATACTTTTTATGACTGCTTTTTGTTTTGTATTCTGGGAAATTTTCTCAACTTTCTCTTCTGCCTCTTCTGTTGAAGTTCCCATTTTGGATATTATTTTTAATTTCCAAGAATTTTTCTTTTTTTTTTTTCCTTTTTGTCTTTTTTCGTGACCAGCAACGGATCGCAACCCTCAGTGTCGCGCCCGTACCGGACCGGGACCGGCAACGGGATTGCAACCCTCGGTGTTGCGCCCGCACCTCGCTCAGCCAGTGAGCGGCCGGTCTGTATGTGGGATCCGAACCCTCGGCGGGAGCGCCGCCGCACTCCCAAGTGGCGCACTGTAGCAGTGCCCCACCGGGCCGGCCCCTCCAAGAATTTTTCTTCTTTGATCATTCCTTTTTCATAGCATCCTGTTCTTGTTTCATGTATAGCAGTATCGTCTCTTCCCTCTTTGAGGATATGAATTATAGCCTTTTAGAAGTCATTTTTCTCTTATTGACTCTCTTTTGTGCTTTTTTCCCCCCTGTGTATTTGAGTTGGTTCCTTGTGTTATGGGCTTTTCTTAATTATCTGGAGATCCTTGGCTGTTAGTTCACACTCAGGAATAGGGTTCTTAAAAGATGCTTGGAAACTCTGTTTGCGTGGATGAGCTTCAAATTAAAATGATCACGTGGCTGGCTTGTTCTTGGTATGCTCCAAATGACAGAATTCTTTTACCTGGGACTTACTCATTTTGTCCAGAGAAGAGTTCTACAGTCTCTTGCCTGGTGGAATCTAAGACTGGATATGAGTGTAAAACAGGACAGTGAGAATGGGGCAGGGATTCTTATTGTATATCAGTTAAATTTCCATTTATTTCTCTGTTTTTAGCTCTGTGCCTCACCTTGCCTTCTAGGGTGTGGGAGTTTTGAGGGTGAGTCATTTTGTCTCTCTGTAGGTACCTCCCTGGGTCCTATCTTCCCTCATTTGGTCAAATGTCAGCCAAAATCCTTCCATCTGCTTTCTCTCTGCTAAAGTGGTTTGAAATCTCTTTGCTGATGTCTCCACTGTCACTTTTTGGGCTTGTACTGAATACTTTGTTTATCGTCATTTTAGTGATGCTACTGAGTAGAGTGGGTAGAGTTGTCAAGCCACCATGTTAAACTGGAACTTAAGAGATTTATTTTGAACATTTTTTGAGACATGAATAGTAAACATTTTTATCTACAGCTAGATTTTTTTGGTGCTGTACCCCATTTCTCTTCCTTCCTCTCTGTGTTTTAACATGCTTCTCATTTCCATCTGTGACCTCATCAGAATGGCCTTTACCATTCCATATTTTTACCAACATTCTGATCACAACCACTTAGGTAATCTTTAAGAAGACTGAGGCTTTTCTAAGCCCTTAACAGAATTGTCCTTAATGTTCATGACAAGGTAGGCTTTTTCAAGCATGTATCTTCAAATTCTTCCAGCTTTTGTCTGTTACCCAGTTCCAAAGCTGCTTTTATGTTTTTAGGTATTTTTTTTTATAGCAGCAAACCACTTCTCAGCATCAATTTCTTAATCCATTCAGGGCTCCCTCTCTCTTTTAAATGGAAATAACTTTATTTCCATGAGTAATACATGCTTACAATTAAAAATGTTAAATGATATGGAACTATATAGACTGGAAAGTGAAAAGCTCCCATATCTTCACCCCTAACAGTAATTGACACCTACCTTTGCATTGTCAGACTTTGTACATACACATACACACTACCTCCAGTTTTCCTTTATTCTAGTTTGTCTGTTTCATTTCCTTCAGGTCTCCAGGAAACCTAGAGAAGAACCGCTACGGGGATGTACCCTGCCTGGACCAAACTAGAGTGAAGCTGACAAAACGAAGTGGCCACACTCAGGTAGACAGATAAATGCCATCGTTTTAGGAGTACTGAGGGAAACTGAGCATCTTCCAAAATGAACCTTGCTTATACTATAGTGGAATGAAAATGGACTCTGAAGCCAGAGATATAAGGTTTGAGGTCTGATTTTGCTACATACTTCTCTGAGACCACAGGCAAGTCCCTAAATGCCCATCTCACAGTACTGAGTCAAAATTAAACAAAATTCTTTATGTGACTGCTGATAGCAGAAGGTCTGGTATATTGTAGGTGCTTGATAAATATTATTTCCCCTTTTACTCCTTAGTTGTAAAGTCATGGTCATATAGTCCAGCTCAGTTGGTGAGTGTATGTGTGTATCGATGCAAAAGGCAACTTTGATTATAAGTGACCTCTGACTTTTCCATCTATATCTGACAACTAGTGATAGGTAAATGTCTAGGGATAGAGAAGAAATGGTCAAATTACTATATTATTTAATATAGTAATTTGATTATACCCATAAATATTAAAAATCACATATGTAATGTATTAATAGAGATATTTAGTGAAAACTTTATTCAAACTCTTCACATGTACCTTTAATGTCAGTTTTTTTGTCACCATTTGAGCCACTTTTTGAGTCAGTCTAACACAGTTTTCCAGAGCACATCATCTTTATTTCCTTTTAAGTGCATGGTATTGTCACTGGAAAGTATATCCTAAACCAGAAAAGACTTTTAGGATAGTTTTTTTTTCTCATTCATCCTGTACCTCATGCTTTCTTTATAATGTTCATTTATTCATTTTTAATGTTCTCTTTGACATAACTTGTTTACAGCAACATCCATCCTTAGAATTTTGAGATGATGTAATACCTATGGTATAACATTTCTTTTTTTAATTCCTTTCAGTTTTTCTGGTGACTTCTATAAGCATCAAAATAACAACATTGATTGAGGTAGCTGTTCTCAAAGTGAAGAAATTTAAATAGTGCCTCTTTAACATGATGCACTTTATAAGGACTTGTTATATTTCCCCCTCTTTTTCTGGGGGGATAATTTTTGGAAAAATCCCAAAATTTCTGGGGATAATTTTTGGACACAAATGATGTGTGGGTTGGGACCCTAGGATCATGGTTTCAGTCTCTTGACCCTCCTGTGTCAAGCACATAAACTGAATTCATACTCCTGTCCCAGACCCTTGCAGAGGGTTTTCCTGCAGGTATATTAGCTAAGAGTCTGGCTAGCTTAGGGTAAATTCATCAGTACTGCTGAGATTGTTAGTATATGCCCTGAAGGAATGTAATGCAGTGGCTGAGTTGGGGTTTTAGAATCAGTTATATCTGTATTTATTTGTTTTGTTGACTTCTCTGTTGCTAATACCTAAAACAGTACCTGGCATGTTTCAGACACTCAGGAAATATTTGTAAATGGGTGAATCCCAGTGTACAGGAAGACTATTCTAGTCATCCTATAGTTAATCTGAAGATCATTACCTGACTTGTAGTCCCTCTTATTATTGCAAACATTGGCAGAAGCTTTATTTCCACAGTAAATGGAGGATTCAGGTTATTTGTTTTGGGTTTTCTTTTTTTTTTTTTTTTTCACATTAAATTATTTATTTAGCTTCAGGGACATAATACTATCATGGTATTTCTACCTTTGGGGCTATTTTTTTCTCATTTCTTTCCTTGACATTCATTTATTCATTCATTCATTTATTTATATCCACAAATAAAAATTGTATGTATTTATGGTGTACAATATAATGTTTTGAAATATGTATACATTGTGGAATGGTTAAATCAAGCTAGTTAACATATGTATTACCTCACATACTTACCATTTTTTTGTGGTGAAAACACTTAAAATCTACTCTGTTAGCAATTTTCAAATATACAACACCTTATTATTTGGAGGATTCAGATTTATTAGTGAATTGTTCACCTGATTTTCTCCTGGAATTTTAAAGCTATTAGTCACAGTTTCTATTGATCATGGCTGTCTTAGTCTATTTAGGGTGCTTTAACAAAAATATCATAGGCTGGGTGGCTTATAAACAACAGAAATTTATCTCTCACTGTTGTGGAGGCTGGGAAGTCCAAGATCAAGGCACTGGCAGATTTGGTGTCTGGTGCAGGTCCTTTTCCTGTTTTATAGATCTCATTGTGTCTTCACATGACAGAAGGAGTGAGGGAGCTCTTGAGAGTTCTCTTTTATAAGGATACGAATCCCATTCATGAGGGCTCCATCTTCATGGTTCTCAAAACTTAATCACCTACCAAAGGCCCCATGTCCTAATACCATCACTTTGGGTGGGGGTGACCACAAAATTCACGAAGCCCATAACATAGTACGCTTGGTTTGGTTCTCTTCTGCTATTTCAGTTTGCCCCCAAGTCCATACTTTGTTTCTGAAGTCATTTTCAGTTTTAATATCCAATGATTCTTCTGAAATTGGTGATTTTAATTCCCAGTGCTCTCATAGACAAGTATGATGAAAGCAGGTATATCCTTAGTTATAAAGTAATAATAAGTCTCCTTTAAAGAGGTGACATTTCTTTTCAAAGCGTGAAGATAGTTCCTGGGGTAACAGCTTATATATTACTTATATAATAGTGTTTATTGGCATATAACAGGTAAATCTTCTGTACTTTTCTTTGTCTTTTCCCCTGGATCCTAGAGAGTGTAGTACTTGAACATGCCTAGCTGAGCAGAGGATGGGGTTTGGCTGACTGTTGGTGGGCCCAGATTGAGAAGCCTCGCTGGGAGTAAATGAGGCTTTTTAGCTTGCTGAATCTGCTGCAGATGGTTCATTAGTTCAGTGAGCTGTCTGAGTCAAGGTAGCACACTAGTAGTATGAGGTCAATACTAGCTGCTATGGAAAGAAGGAAGGGCAGGAAACTCTTGACTAAAATAGTGGAATGATAAGTTGGTAGACTGACTGGCTAATTAACATATATCCAAGTAACATGGGTTTGACCATGAAGTGGAGGTGTCTTATGAGAGTGGCTGTGGCGTACCAGTAGTTCAGACTGCCCTCTAAGTGATAGGACCCACTGGAGAAAGGGTGATGGGTTGAGGAAATAGTCATTCTAACCCCTCTAGAGTGGAGTAGAATATGGGTTTACCCAAGTTTGATATTGAAAGTTTTTTTCTTTTGTTCTGCAACCCTTTGTACCCTCCTCTATCCATTCAACTCTCAACTATATCCTTATCTTCATAGTAGGAAGTCCATAGTACAATAAAATGGACTGATCAACAAATTCCAGAATAAATATGTCACTTTTTTTTTTTTTTTGGTCTTTTTACGTGACCGGTAAGGGGATCACAACCCTTGGTGTGGTGTCACCCGCACTGCACTCAGCCAGTGAGTGCACTGGCCATTCCTATATAGGATCCGAACCCGTGGCGGGAGCGTCGCTGCGCTCCCAGCGCTGCACTCTCCCGAGTGTGCCACGGGGCCGGCCCTAGTGTTTCTCTTTTATCAGCCTGGATTAAAGGATGTTGGCAAGATCTTGTGAGGAGGTATAATAATAAATAATCTCCCATTAGGAGATGGGAGAAGACAGACCCTGGAAGAGAGGAAGTCAGGAGCTGTTCATTGAGACTCCTTTGAATTTGGCTGGAAGTTACTTTGTGTTAATTCAGGTAGTAAAAGAGTCTGGGTGTTTGGCCCATCCTGTTGATGGTCCTATATATGAGGTATAGTTTTCTTCCTTCTACAGTCACACTTTACCTTTTGTGTGTGGCAGGATGGATGGAATGTTCCTGTTCAGGTTGCTTGGCTTGCCTCCAATTTGATTCCAAGCTATAGTGCTGCAAGTCCTAATGACTTTTTTTTTGTAAAAAATAGCTTTGTTGGGCCGGCCCGGTGGCGCACTGCTACAGTGCGCCGCTTGGGAGCGCGGTGGCGCTCCCGCCGAGGGTTCGGATCCCACATACAGACCGGTTCCCGCTCACTGGCTGAGCGAGGTGTGGGAGCAACACCGAGGGTTGCGATCCCGTTGCCGGTCCCGGTCCGGTACGGGCGCGACACTGAGGGTTGCGATCCGTTGCCGGACACGAAAAAAGACAAAAAGGGGAAAAAAAAAATAGCTTTGTTGAAATATAATTCACATACCGTATAATTTGCCCACTTAAAGTGTACAAGTCATTGGTTTTAATGTATTCACAGAGTTGTACAACCATCACAACAATCAGCATTAGAACATTTTTATCACCCCCTTCTCCCCCCGCCCCAAGGAAATCCCATACCCATGGCAGTCATGCCCCATTTTCCTTTATTTTTTGGCGGCTGGTAAGGGGATCTGAACCCTTGACCTTGGTGTTGTAACACTGCGCTCTAACCACCTAAGCTAACCAGCCAACCCTATTTGCCTTAATCAGTTTTCTATCTCTACAGATTTGCCTTTTCTGGACATTTCATAAAAAAGAGATCATACAATATGTGGCCTTTTGTGTCTGGCTTCTTTCACTTAGCATAATGTTTTCAAGGTTCATCCATGTTATAGCATGTATCATCCCACTGCTCCTTTTTATTGCCAAATAATATTGTGTTGTATGGATAATACTGCATTTTATTCATTCATCATTTGAAGGACGTTTTGTTTGTTTCCACTTTTTGGCTATTATGAATAATACTGCTATGAATTTTCATATACAAGTCTTTGTGTGGACGTGTGTTATTTTCCTCTAGTGGAAAGGTACACACATCCTTGCCAGCACTTGTTACAATCTATTTTTCTTTTTTTTTTTTTTACCCCCATCCCCCTATTTTTCTTACATATAGCCATCCTAGTAGGTGTGAAGTGGTATCTCATTGTGATTTTGATTTGCATTTCCCTCATGGTTAATGATGTTGAACATCTTTTTACATACATATAGGCCATTTTTATATCTTCTTTGAAGAAATGTCTGTTCATCTCTTTGGTCCATTTTCAAATTGGGTTATTTGTCTTTTAATTATTGAGCGTAAGAGTTCTTTATGTATTCTAGATAATAAGTCCCTTATCAAATATATGCATTCTGTGGGTTGTTTTTTTACTTTTGTTGTTGTTTTTTTTGTGTGGCTGGCCAGTACAGGGATCTGAACCCTTGACCTTGATGTTATAACAACACACTCTAACCAACTGAGCTAACTGGCCAGCCCTGGCTTTTTTTTTACTTTCTTAATGGTTTCCTTTGAAACACAAAACCTTTTTTTTTTTTCCTTTTTGTCTTTTTCCGTGTCCGGCAATGGATCGCAACCCTCAGTGTCGCCCCCGTACCGGACCGGGACCGGCAACGGGATCGCAACCCTCGGCATCGCTCCTGCGCCTCGCTCAGCCAGTGAGCGGGAACCGGTCTGTATGTGGGATCCGAACCCTCGGCGGGAGCGCCGCCGCGCTTCCCAAGCGGCGCACTACAGCAGTGCGCCACCGGGCCGGCCCGAAACACAAAACCTTTTAATGTAGTTCAATGTACCTCTTTTCTTTTGTTGCTTGTGCCTTTGGTGTCACATTAAGAAGGTTTTGCCTAACCCAAGATCACAAAGATTTACTCCTATATTTTCTTCTAAGAGTTTTATAGCTTTAATCTCTTACTTTAGGGCTGTGATTCATTTTGAGTTAATTTTTGTGTGTAGTGTGAGGAGGGGGTCAGCTTGATTTTTTTCTTCATGCAGGTATCTTAGTTGTCCCAGCCTCCATTTGTCGAAGTGAGATTTTGAATTAGCCCTTTCACTCCTCATTTCCTTCCTGACGAGAATAGTCATACCTTGGGTTGTTCTTGCCTAGCATAGTCATCTTTTGGTATCTGTCAGGGATTGGTTTCAGGTCCCCCTATGGATACCAAAGTCCACAGATGCCCAAATCATTTATAAAAAATGGTGTAGTATTTGCATATAACCTATTCACATCCTCCCATATACTTTAAATTATCTCTAGGTTACTTATCTTATCTAATACAATAGTACCTACACATCACTTCATTTCCTTGGATTTGACATGTGGCAAATTCAAGTTTCACTTTTTGGAACTTTGTGGAATTTTTTCCGCCTGAATATTGGTTGAATCCATGATGTGGAACCCATGGATACAGAGGGCCAACTGTACACCATTTTCTGAACCAGATGGCATATTTCATACAACTGCAATGATGTTTCCTTTTTATCATCAGACAGATTACATCAATGCCAGTTTCATGGATGGCTACAAGCAGAAGAATGCTTACATTGGTACACAAGGTAAGCTGATCTGGCACTCACATGTTGGCTTTGTGCCATCTACTTGTGATTCCTTGTACCAAATGGTGGCATAATTTTACAGGAAAGGGTAACTTGAGTTGACATTGTAGCCACTAGATCCTGGCCTTTCATAAAGATTGATGGTGGCTGAGGAAGGCAGATGAAAAGTATAGGGTTTCTGTACCAGGTTTTCCTGGAAATTCACTGCATATAAATTGGAGATTGAAACACATAACACTACTCCCTGAACGTTTTTGGACTGTATCTTAGTATTACCAGTCCAAAGGAGTAGGGCATCAGAACTCACCAGCCAGTGACATGTTCTTCATGTCTAGTAAGAAGCCAGGAATGGCAGTGGGACTTCCCAGAGATTGAGTCCAATCTAGTGTTTCTGTCTTAAGAAGCCTTTGCTGGTCCCTGTACCATCACAGAGCACTCCAGCAAGTATTCTGACCTGGATAATCTGTGCTAAGTCTGACAGTGAAATACTGGACTTTAGGAAGATTTCAGATGGAGTTTCTGTAAATGCTCCTGTGGACCTAGTATACTCCTTTTGACCTGGCCTCTGTCCATCTCAAGAATACCATGTCACCTTCTAAGAGGTGAGGAGGAACTCACAAAACAGGAGGACAAAATAGGTCACTATTTGGGCTTAAGGCCCTTTGACCATTGCAAAGCATGGCCAGCAAGAGATTTGGTGGATACCTCCTTACCAAGTGATCAAACTTAGTATCAACAATAATGGACAATGGAACATTGTATGCCTCCTGATGTGATGAAGTGTCGTATGTTGCCAGTTTTAAAATCTGAATCTAATGATGAGAAACAAACCAGACAAATCCAGATTTTAGAACATACTACAAGGAAACTGGCTCAGACTCTTCAAAGTTAATGCCATGAAAAACAAAAAGGACAGAAAACTGTTCTACACTAAAGGAAACTAAAAAGATGAACAAAGGCAATGTGTGATCTGTGATCGGATCCTCAATTGGGAGAAAAAACTATTAAGGACAAACTATTGGGACAATTGGATACCTTGTATCAGCTAACATTGTATCTGTTTAATTGCTTCAGTTTGATAATGGTATTCTTCCTTTTTTTTTAATGGTATTGTTCTATAGGAGGATTTTCTTGTAAATGTGCTCAAGTATTTAGGAGTGAAATGTTGTAAATGTCTGCAACTTTTTAAATTTTATTTACTTATTTATATTGTGGTAAGAACACTTAAGATTTACCCTCTTAAATTTTTAAGTGCATGGGCCGGCCTGTGGCTCACTCGGGAGAGTGCGGTGCTGATAACACCAAGGCCCCGGGTTCGGATCCCACATAGGGATGGCTGGTTCGCTCACTGGCTGAGCGTGGTGCTGACAACACCAAGTCAAGGGTTAAGATCCCCTTACCGGTCATCTTTTAAAAAAAAAAAAAATTTTTTTTAAGTGCATGAAACATTATTTAGTCTGTAACTTACTGTTAAATAGTTAAGTAAAAAGGAAAGAGAGAGTGAGAGAGAGAGAGAGAGTGTGTGTGTGTGTAGAGAGAAAGAAAAGCAAATATTGCAAAATGATAGCTTTCTAGCTGAAGAATGTATGTATACATTGTACTATTCTACTATTCTTTCAACTTTCCGATAGGTTTGAAATTTCTCAAAAGGAAAGATAGGGGAGAAAAAGGGGGAAAGGGCCTTTGGATTCTTAGAACATTGTTAATCAGTCTGATGGTCAGAGGTTTTTTT
The DNA here is from genome assembly GCF_000696425.1 of Galeopterus variegatus. NCBI lineage: Eukaryota > Metazoa > Chordata > Mammalia > Dermoptera > Cynocephalidae > Galeopterus > Galeopterus variegatus. The sequence goes on along the minus strand of NW_007728120.1, from coordinate 208,064 downwards.
TTCCTCCTGGGAGGGACTACTGTCTCCAAAAGGAGTCCTTTTGAGACCCTAAGAAGAAACAGGAGAACTATCAGGAAAGATTTTTGGCAGGTATAGAATATGATGTGATCTGCCTGAGATTAGGGGCTTCACTGAAGATGGTCTTGGCATGGATGGGCTTATGTTGGCTAAGGGCTGACTCTAGAGGGCCTCAGATCCTCCTTTTTCTAGGTTTAGAAGAAGAAGGCACTGCTTAGAGTTGCTAATTATGCAGAGATTGAATCCTTTAGGCTAGCTCAGAAGGCCCTGTACAGAAGATACTCCTTCAGGAGCGTGAGAATTTCATTACCATTTTCTTTCTTTCTTTTTTTTTTTTTTTTTTTGGAGAGCCAAGTTTTTTCTTGGATTTGAAGTACTCTTTGATGACGTTCTTGGCCTGAGTCTTTGCTGTAGTCCTTAACTACTACACAACCAATCACTTGAAGGGGTTTTCCCTCTGTCAGTTTTTCAGAGGCCTAACTATTCACCTAGTTTCTTATTGTCATCAACCTTAATTAAGTTGAGTTGGTGTCCAGCACAAAGGGCCTCCATCAACTTGTCATACATAGGCTCATCACAGTTGGATCAAGCACACAAAGATGGGCATGGTGTTTGTCTAAGGCTTTGGTAGCTTCACAGATTCCACAGGCTAGGCATCTTTGATGAAGGTGGTCTTCAGCACCTCATGTAAAGCAGTATTAACATCCTTGCACCTCCCGCAGCAGTGCCTTCTTTGATGGGTTATATGTGAAGCTGAATCTTGAATGCACTCAAGCCTCCACCCATGCACAACTCAGTCGTGGCAGGGAAAGAGCTGAGAGAGGATTTGTTTTTATTTATTTGTTTGTTTGTTTATTTTAAAATTTCATTTTATATACCTCTTAGAAAGCTTAAGGTGACATATTTTTTAAATGACTAATGCAGACAACTTCTCAAACGTGCATACAAATGTTCAGATAATGTCGCTAAGTAACATGGTATGTAAATATGTGTTCAGAGTAACATTTACATATTGGCCATAATAGCAAACATACCATTAATAAAAAACAACAACAACAAAAAATCATGCAGAATTTCACCTGTTCATGTCAGAATCCCAAGGTGAGAAGGAAGCAAACCTAGGGATGAGGACCAGCTAATCCCCTGACCCCTACCTGTGGTAAATCCAACTCCCAATCAGGAAGAGTCAAGGGGTCTGGGCCTGAGGCACTTGAACCTTCGGCTCTGGCCCGGGGGTGAAGGGATAAATAAGAGGAGGGACTACCTCTTTGCTCTCTGCTTTCCCACTTACCCAGGTAGCTGGCCAGCTGCCAGTGCCCCAACCCCTCTACACCCAGTGCTCAAGTTCCATCTGCTGACCTCCCCACTCTAAGACCAGGAGAATTGTCCCTGCAGTGGCCTTATTTTGTGAAGAGCAAACATTGGAGACCAGACATTGGGGCCTGGAGGGTTATACATAGGATGTTTATGGTCCTCCAATCCCTGCCTCTGTCCTAGCTCCTTCTTCCTTTAGGTCCTTCCTCCACCACTTCACAGGTTATCTCAAGCATAATCAATAAGACATTTTCACATAAGGGTGATTGGTTCAGCTCTCTCCCCACCCCTCCCCCTTTTGTATAAAAGCATTAAATATAGTTTCAAAACAAAATACAAAGCAAAAAAGAGCCTGATCTTGGGGCCGGCCCATGGCTCACTCAGGAGACTGCGGTGCTGATAACACTAAGGCCATGGGTTCGGATACTATATAGGGATGGCCGGTTCGCTCACTGGCTGAGCATGGTGCTGACAACACCAAGCCAAGGGTTGAGATCCCTTTACCGGTCATCTTTAAAAAAAAAAGGGGGGGGGGGGGCCTGATCTCTGGGCTACCTGTTCTCCACAGGAGGATGAATCATCTACACAGAGATTTGTTGAGTCAAGCACTGATCACCTTTAAAAGGCTTCAGTACTCTTTTAGGACCAGAAAATGGGTCCTGTGATATTGAGAAGGCATGTTTGATTTGCCTGGCCTACCTTTTTGTCTATATTCAGTATTCTTTTTTTTTTTTTTTCTTTTTGTCTTTTTTCGTGACCGGTAACGGGATCGCAACCCTCAGTGTTGCGCCCGCACCACGACTGGCAATGGGATCGCAACCCTCGGTGTCATGCCTGCACCGCGCTCAACCAGTGAGCAGACCGGTCTCTATATGGGATCCGAACCCTCGGCAGGAGCGCCGCCGCGCTCCCAAGAGCGGCACTCTACCAAGTGCGCCACCTGGCCAGCCCTATATTCAGTATTCTGATTCTTATTCATAATAACATTTCTACTGAGAGTACCTGTTATATGTTAGGTACATAATCTCTATCTAATCATTATAGAAACTCTGCAAGGAAAGTTTATTAATTTATATTGTAGATGAGCAAACTGAAGCCCAAAAGTTTAGGTGACCTTGGATCACACAGCTAGTAAGTGGCAGAACTAGGATTCAGACTCATTTCTGTGTGGTTCAGAAGTCTTTGCAAGCCAAGTCAGTGGATTGTTTCACCTATGTCAGTATAAACCACTGACTTTATTTCTTCAAAGAAGTCTACTGTTAAAGGGTCTAACCTGCGAAGTACAACTTTCCTTTCTAAGTTTCTCTTTTATGCCTTTGAGAAAGTTATGATCCTTTCTGCCTAGCCTGAGTCTGGTATCTGGGTTACCAGGTGCCCTGACTGCTCAGCAATCCCAATTCTGCCAGTGGTTTGAATGTAGAAAATAAAGTATATGAGAGCTGCTGTGGTGCAGGTGGGAAGATGTGAATAAGGATGGGGGTCAGAGATGAGAAAAAGGTGTTTTTATTATCTTCTTGATGTGTACACTAGGGTAATGCAGGTCCACTATAGAACATTTAGAAAACAAAGATAAAAATCATTCATAACCCTAGGACGCAGAGATAATGTTAACATTTTGTAGCATCTCCTCCTGGACCTTTTCTGTGCATACATATAGATATGACATATAAAGTATTTAACAAAATGATCTCTTTCTATACCTTATATCTTTTTTCACTTAACGGTATTTTGTGAATACTTTCCATGGCAAAAAATATAGATCTCACAACATCATCTTTATGGACTATGTAAATTATGGTTATGCCATAATTTTTTTTTTTTTTTTTTTTTTTAAAGATGACCGGTAAGGGGATCTTAACCCTTGACTTGGTGTTGTCAGCACCACGCTCAGCCAGTGAGCTAACCGGCCATCCCTATATGGGATCCGAACCCGGGGCCTTGGTGTTATCAGCACTGCACTCTCCCGAGTGAGCCACGGGCCGGCCCATAATTTAACTAATTCTCTCTTGTTGGACACTTAGCTTATTTCCAAGACTTCCCATGCTTTTGGCAGGATCCACCTCTTCAAAAAGGGAATTCCAATATCATTAGATGTTAGTGCTTGCTAAAAGATTCAGCAAAAATGGTAGTGGAACCAGTGGACTTCCAGGCCCAGATCAACCCTTGATATTGCCCCACTTCCCTCAAAGCAGAGGAGGAAAAAGCACTGGGAAAATACAAGCAATTATCCTGAGTTGTTACTCTGTTGATTGAAAGGAAGTTGATGGTCCACGAGTATCTTCAAAGTTCTTGCTCAGCCCTTTGCAGGTTCTAACCATAAAAGGAGAATTTGACAACATGGCCCTTGCCCTCAGGACCATGTTTACTAAGACATCATTAATAACCATAAAGTAAAATGAATGATGTAAGACCATATAAATCAAATGGTTAAGCTGTTTAGATCCAGCTGTGCCATTAAGAGCTCAAAGGAGAGGAAGTCCCATAAGGAGTGTGGCAGTCAGTGAAAGCATCATGGAAGAGGCAGCACTTGAAAATGAATAGAAAGTAAATGGCACTGGAGGTGAGGGAGACAGCTTGAGCAAAGAAATGGAGGCCGAAGTGAGCATAGTGTGTCTATATTGTGATGAAGCAATTTTTTAGAAAGATTAAACTGGTGGGGTATCCAGAATATACTGGAAAGAAAGAGAGCTGTGCAGAAAAGTAAACTAAGATGGTGTTACAGGGCTAGCCGGTTAGCTCACTTGGTTAGAGCACAGTGTTGGTAACATCAAGGTCAAGGGTTTGGATCCCTGTACTGGCCAGTCCCCCCTCCAAAAAAAAAAATAATTGTTAAGATGATGTTACAATAACCTGGACAAAAGATGAGGTGGTCCTTGTGGCAGTGAAATTGGGCAGGAAGAACAGGATGGGAAAAGTGGGGGGGTAAAAGAATAAAAACCAAAAACATTTCAAAGGCAAAAAATCTCTAGGATTTGGTGCCTTACTGCCTCTGGGAGATGAAGGAAATGGGTAAGTCAGAGGTGACTTCAACTTTCTGAGACTGAATGATTTAAGAATGCCATTATTGTTAACAGGGGTAAGAAAGTTGATAGATAAAGCTAATTTTGAAGGAGGAGACTGAGTTGCCAACGTAATAGATCTGAGATGATGGGACACAGAAGGAGAATGGTTTAGTAGGCAACCATTATAAGGCTGAAGCTTAGGTGAGATGAAAACAGCTAAAAACATGTATAAGTTGACACTGTCATCCCAGATGTGATGACTGAAGCACTGATGAGTAAGGCTCTAAGGGAGCATGTAACAGTATTTAAGCAGTAACCTACATACAACTTACCCGGGGATCTTGTTAACTTGCAGATTCTGCATTTCTAACCGTCTCACATATGATACTGACGCAGTTGGTCTAAGGACTACACTGAATAGCAGGGATGTGTCGGGAAGAGCAGGGAGCTAAACTATCTGTATTTTGGAGTATTTGGGAGAAAAACAGAAGAGCCTAAGAAACGTGTGCTTCCCAGGGTCATGTTCCTTGTCTTCTCCTTTCATTCCAGGCCCTTTGGAGAATACCTATTGTGATTTTTGGCTTATGGTATGGGAGCAAAACGTCTTGGTGATTGTCATGACCACCCGGTGAGTTAATTGCTTTTTCCCCCAACTGATCTCCACTCCTACCCTGTCCCCAACCATAGGTGATTCCAGAGGGAAGTGTAGCTCTTAGAAACAATGAGGGGGCCGGCTGGTTAGTTCAGCTGGTTAGAGCACAGTGTTATAACACCAAGGTGTCAAGGGTTTGGATCCCTTCACCGGCCAGCTGCCAAAAACAAAACAATAGTGAGAATTAGGAAAGCAATGACAAAGATTTTGAGATATTTTAGCTTTTTCTTAGCTGATCCATAGTTAACATAACCAGGGTATGGTGGAAATTGATAGATCTAACTTGTCAGAGCTTTAATCCATGGCTCTGGTGACCCTGTGCCAGTTACAGTGTATTCTGTGGTCCTGGTCTTCTTCACTGAAGGGAATATTGGGAAACATTGGACAATTCACCTTTAATCTGCCCCTATTTCCAGAGGGGAGCAGTCTCCCTGGCTCCTGAATTACCAGTTCTCCTTTGCTGTCCATTTGCTGCTTCTTTTGCCCACTTTTCTCTGCATTCATATTTCCACCTGTAGGAGAACTGCAAAAAAAGGGAGATGAAACATAATGGCTCAGGCAGGAAGCTCTTCGTGAAAGAAATATTTTTGAAATTTTGATTTACAAATCTGCCAAATTTAAGGAATTATCTATTTCATTAGTATCATCATTGTCATTATGATAATTATAACCTATTCCTGATGAGGAAAAAAGGAATGAGAATGTTTGCTTAGTTCTCTTCTTAAGGGCACTGTTATAGCCACCTCTGATTTGGAGAGGAGATAGAGGGGGAAGTACCACCTTGGAGTACTTTGGGGCCACTAAAGAGTGGTAAAGTGGACTTTAGGCCTTTACACAAACCTCCCACTGACATTCCAGTAGCCAGGTCTTTCCCAGACCTCTATCAGCCAAGGACCCTTATTGGGGAAGAGAATGAACAGTGGCTGAGGTACAGGCCAGAGAGTTCTCTCTGACCCACTACATTTTCTCTACTGTCTGTCTTTACCTACCTAGTATTTATTGCGGATAGGTGAGAAGTACCATGAGGTATCAGGAAAGAGACTAAATGATGTAGTGCTTAATAAATGTCTGCTAAATGAATACGTGCAGAAACTTTAGTTGTTGTTAACCTCTGTTTAGAATGAAGACATTTCCTTGTTTTTCTGCTAAGAATCAATGGTATACGTTAGAAGCAATGAAAGAGATGACATTGCTGCTTGCGGGTGTAGCTGGTCATGGGGGGAGTGTGTTTATTACTGTGGAGAGGAACGGTAGAAGGCTTACTTTGCTCTGTGTGTTTTTAGCTTTGAGGAGGGTGGCAGGAGAAAGTGTGGCCAATACTGGCCTTTAGAAAAAGACTCTCGGATCCGATTTGGCTTCCTCACAGTGACCAATCTAGGCGTGGAGAACATGAACCATTATAAGAAAACAACACTTGAAATTCACAACACAGAGGTAAATCCAGGTTTCTATATTCTCACCTTTTGATACTGGGGGAGAACCTTTACAATAAAGAAAATCTTCAGAGGGAATAGGCAGGATTCTAGGAAGGTTATAAGTTGCTTCTGTTTTTCTGGGAAGGGGATGAGGCTATTCAGTTCAGAGCCAATATAGCCACATTATCTCAACACAATAGTGGCATTACATAGGAATAAAACTTATAAAAAATCTGGATCCTAAAATATAGGAATTCTGCTCTTTCCAAACATTTAACTCTTCCTTTGGGTTTGTAGTAGAGACGCAATCATGGAGAAAGTTGAGAGTGGTAGCTAGGAGCCTTGGTGATAGAAATAACAAACAGGGTATTGAGAATCTGGAAAAGCTGAAGGTAGTCAGGGGCAGGCAGAAGTGACCTCATTAACTTTTGCTTTTTTTTCATCTAAGGAACGGCAGAAACGCCAGGTGACCCACTTCCATTTCCTGAGCTGGCCAGATTATGGTGTCCCTTCCTCAGCAGCTTCCCTCATTGACTTCTTGAGAGTGGTCAGAAATCAGCAGAGTCTGGCCGTCAGCAGCATGAGTACACGCTTCAAAGGGCAGTGCCCTGAGCCACCCATTGTGGTCCATTGCAGTGCAGGCATTGGCAGGACAGGTAATGCACTTGACACAGCTCTTGGTGCATCCAGAGGCAGTGAGGGTGGGGGAGGAATAACAAAGCTCTTAGCCTATATCTGTGATTGGAGAAAGAATTCATTTGATCCCTTGGTGGTGAATTGCTGTGAAAAATCCCTCTTTAATGTCCTTTTGGTATCCCTACTGCTAGCTGCTAGCCAGAATAAATAATTAACAAGCCAAGCCCTTTAGGGGTTGTTGCATTATATGTCCCATTGGCATGGTTATCTTCTGACCCTGTCCCTTGTCATCACCATCACTGTGGGTATCCCAGAGAGCTCAGCTGGGCTGTTGCTTCCTTCCTAGTCCCCCCTCTCTGGAGGGATTCCCCACCCTGCACTGTGTTCTCAATTCTGGGGCCAATTAGCAGCTTTTGCCTTAAGGGGATGTACATTGCAGGAACTACTAGTCCTTCCAGTCCAAAGGTCCCTTTGGGAGAAAATCAGGAAGAATAAGTTTGGGTTAGGCCTCTGTGGAGACGTTGTAGAGTCTCTGGAAATGAGGTGTGGGACTGAAGTGGGAAGTTCCTTTGTGTCACCTTCCCGCTTATTTTTCCTGTTACCCCATGTGTATCCTGAGAGACAGGGGGCCTTCTCATTTCTCTGGCCTCCAACACTCCCTGTGACCTCTTCCCTGAGTCCTTTCAGACCTAAGGCCATCTGGCTTCCTGCTGTGAGGCACCTTGCCTTTGAATTCATTCATCTAATCATGCCTGGGTTATTTGGTAGAGGGAAGAAGAGAGGAGAGGTAAACCAGATGTGATCACTTCCTTCCTTCTTCAGGTACCTTCTGCTCACTGGACATCTGCTTGGCACAGCTGGAGGAGCTTGGCACCCTTAATGTATTCCAGACGGTGTCACGCATGAGGACCCAGAGGGCCTTCAGCATCCAGACACCTGAGCAGTACTATTTTTGCTACAAGGCTATCCTGGAGTATGCAGAGAAGGAGGGCATGGTGACTTCTGGCCAGAATCTGCTGGCCATGGAGGGTCAGTAACTGTCCCACGAGCCTCCTACCTGCTGGCCAGCCTTCTTTAAACTACCCTGGACACTTCTGAGCCTATAGGTTGCCATCAGTTATGCTGAAGCCATGGATCAACCTCTTTCTCGTGTCTCCCGGCGCACGTGTACACGCAAGGCAGCCTTTCCCTTTGACTAGATAAATGTGGTGAAATTGCCACGAGAAAGGGCCAGCAGCAATGTGTTCTTAATTCCTAGCACCTGCTATCGAACTGTGCCTTATTAAAACCAAATTGTGGCTATTGATTTTTGCCAGGGGCCCTGAGATAAGTGGGGAAGGAACCTCCCTCCCTGTTTCCCAATACATTCTCCTCCTGGAGGTCTCCTCTCTCCTACTCCTTCCCTTTGCTAGGATTTTATGGGAAGGTTTGGTGAGCATTCACTGTCCTCCCCAGAAAGCTTGACCAAGTTACATATTCTAGAGATCATCCCGAGTGCCAAGCACGTTTATATGTAGGGCGTGTATGCCAGTCTTTTCTGTCATTCTGTGTGTGTGTGTGTATGTGCACTTATATGTATGGGTCCATATGTACGTGTGTATGTAATATATATTGTATGTGATAATATGGTCATATTCTATAAATATATATACACACAGGTACTCCTTTGTAGAAGTTCCTGGGGCTCTGTGTTGCACTTCAGGACTCCTTGTTTCTTGGACCCTACTATTTGTCCTATATTAGCTAGGGTTGGGGATCATGTCTGCCATTGTGAGACCACAGAATAGTGGAAGAAGACACATATACATTTTCATGTTCCTGCCACAGGCCCTCATTCTTAAGTAATGACTTATTTCCCTCTGGATGCTGCCTGTTGGAAGAAAGAATACTGGTTTGTTGTGACACTGAATCAGTTCAGCATGGATTGCCCTTATCTAATGATTTTTCTCTTGTTTACTTTGCTGATTTTGGGAACAGACCTCCACTGTGATTCTAGATCCTCTCTTTCCTATTACTACCCCAGGGATGGGGGACCAAGGGTAGAGATGAACTCACTGAATGGCCAAAGCCAAAAGCAATTGGTACGAAGTCTTAGAAGGAAAGTGGGGGGAGCCCAGGTGTGTGTGAGAGAGATGAAAGTGCTATGAGAATCCCTCCCTGGAAGGAGGAGTTGGGGCCCCTTTTTCTTTTGCTGATGGTTCCTTATGCAGCTTAGCTCTGTCTACTGAGATGCCCATATCTTTCTGCCTACTAGCCTGCCGGACCCTGGAGCTCAAGCTGGGTGGGTTCTGTGCCAATAAAAAGCTGGCTGGGTGAGGTGGTCCCCTGCAATCACAGTTTGCCCTGTACCCACCCAACCTGTCTCTGCTTGCTCCCAGCCCACCCAGCCTGATGTGTCAGGGATGGAGTCAAGAGTCCCCAGCACTTCACATTTCCAAGAAAATTCCAGGAATCCCTAAACCTTCTTCCCCCATCACAGAAGATGAGGTTGGCAGTTGATCAGACCTCAATAATTTTATACTGTAATAAGCTCTTTGAATGTGTATATTCTTATTTTTTAAAATCATTTTCATTTTGTATTTAACATCAATGGATTGAGTCAGATTCAGAAAATAATTGTAATGTTCATATTCAATATCTTACAGCGATACAGTTTTGTATTTACATATAAATATACCAATATGATCAAACCCTTTTAGCTTCATCAATATAGCATTCTGGGGCTGGGAAGGTGAGGAGGGGATCCAGGGTCTGGTCTGGGAGGGTTGGGGAGGAAGGGAGGGACCCAGGCCTTTAGTATCTGAGACTTTCAGTTCTGAGAGCCACCCTCCTTGTCTGTAGGTGATAGCTCTGGACAAAGAGACCAGCACTGTTGAGTGCCTGCTGTGTGCCAAGCTCTATGCTAGGTACTTTCTCCCCCTTTACTTCATTCAAACCTTACAGCAATCCAGTGAGATACTATCTTCCCTCCCTTCTTCTATCCAGCCTTCTCCCATTTCTATATAGAGATGAGGAAGGTGAGGTCCAGAGGGTTACGGTGATTTGCTGCAGAACTGGAGTTCAAGTTGGTCTGCTTACAAAGCCTTTGGTCCCTTCACTGCATCAAAGAAGGAGATAGTGCTTTGTCTTTAGAGACCAGGGTTTTTGTTCTCTTCTTTTTCTTATAGCTCTCCTTTGAGAGTATAAATAGCTCTTAAATTCCAGATAGTTGATCTTGAGCCCAAGGCTTCACGTAGTAGACTAGAAGGGTGACAGGGTTGGTAACTGATTCTCCCAGATAGAACCTCCTGGTGTAGGGTCCTCAGGTCTGCAGAGTACCAAAGGGGTCATTCTCCCTGGTAAACTCCACATCTATGGGTACGACAATCTTTGTGAGAAGGTCTTGAGTCATTTGTATCTCTCTCTCTTAGAAAGAACAGAACCAGAAGCGTTTTCTCTGTAGGACTGTTCCCCATACCATGTAGCTACTCCCGTTGATCAGTGACAGCCTACCTAGTTGAGGCACTTCTGGTCTGGAGAGTGTGCAAATATTGGGGTCTTCCTGATAACAGTAATAGCACCTAACATTTACTGGATGCTTACTCTATTGCAGGCATTGTTTTAGAGTACTTTCTAGGTATTATTTCTTTCACTCTAAACAACTTTTAAAGGTAGATATTGACAGAAGAACAAAATTGAGACACAGGAAAGTTCATTTGCTCATCTGATTCCAAAGTACCTGTTCTTAATTCTTACACTAGACTCTGTGTAAGGATTCATTTCCTGATCTGCCAGCAAATTTTGCTTGAGTTTCTTACCTTAATCAAGAGCTGAAGTATAGAGCAGAGGATTAAGCCATTCCTTGCCTCAGATGAACCTTCATTTTCTTTTTTTTTTTTTTTTAAAAGATGACCGGTAAGGGGATCTCAACCCTTGGCTTGGTGTTGTCAGCACCACACTCAGCTAGTGAGCAAACCGGCCATCCCTATATAGGATCCGAACCCGTGGCCTTGGTGTTATGAGCACCACACTCTACCGAGTGAGCCACGGGCCGGCCTGAACCTTCATTTTCTTGAAGGCAAGCAGGCATAAGAAGTGAGCAGAGATTCTTTGAGATCTGAGAAATCAGAGAGGTTAGGGTTTTGGTGGAATATGTAGGACACAGGATTGATGATGAGAAGTCTGGAGGAGGTAATCCCAAACTGCTATTTATTTGAAGAGGCTATAACCCAACTGCCCTCTAAATTCAGAGTTATACATGAATTCCTTATTGCATGTCTGAGGATTTGTGAGGTCATCACTTGTAGAGCTCCATAAAATGCAGATTCCTGGGCCCATTCCTTGGTGGCTGAGTGAGAGGATGATTCAGGTTTGGGAACCACTGATTTAATTCATGTTCTTGACTCTAGGGAGAGTTAGAAAATTGATGTTTCTTGAATCTTCAGTAAAACCCTGAGAGAAAGGGACCAATATCTTCCCCGCACTGCCATTTTTGTTTGTAGCTTTTGCTGGTGTCAGCCTACCTGTGCTCGGTGTTGAAGGAGGTAAATGAAGGGGAAGGCAGAGAGGTAGCCCAGAATCTGTTCATAAAATCAAGGTTTTCACACAGGAGATTCAGTGAACAAAGCAAGAGAAAAGTGTTCAGGGGAGAGAAGAAAGCATTATGGGCTAAAGCAGCCTTCTGCTTCTGATTTGATTGCTTTTTTCCACCTAACTTACTCTCCCTAACATTCCCATGGTATGTAATTCTTCAAACACCAGAGATAATCTGACTGTCCTCTCTTGTTCTTGTTGCTCCCTTTATCCTCCCCATTCGTGTCGGTTAGGATAGGACTCCTAAGGTATAGGGTACTTCAACATCCTCAGCCTAGGAGGCTCACTCACCACTGTCATTCTCCATGTGACAGTATGTAGGCAAATGACAGAGTAGGACTTGTTCTTGAGAGACTGGACTATTAAGCATCATGGCCTTAGGGAGATATGGCTCCTGCCCTCAGAGGGATGCTTCCCATCTCTAGGGACGATCAGACACACATACAAAACACTAGCAAATCAGAGAGACCTGGAGGGAGGTGGGGCAAGAGGCAGTGGCCAGGTAGAAAAGCTTTCCTAGGGTGACTGAACTTTTTGGTGGTTTTGAGGCTTACCATTCAACCCAGCCCAAGTCCTAGCTTCCCTCTGAAAAGAAGGGGCTGCAGTAGATGATACTACTATGGGTCCACTGACTCTAAGGGTTTGGTTCTTTGTTGGACCGTAAATACCCAGAGGAACTATCAGACCCTCATTCTGGTTGGGTCAGCTCCCTCTTGCCCTCTCCAGTTTTAGCTTGTCTTCGATGCCTCTTTTTTCAGGCTGCTGCTGCTACTCTATCTATATTCCCTCAGTTCTCTTCACACTCAGTCCCTAACTTGAATGGAAAGCAGGTCACATCTCCCTTGTAATCTCCAAGACCCAGCCCATAGGCCTTTAAGGCTTCCCTGTTGCTCTCAGAGCCAAAGAATGAACTGACCAAAGGTCCCAGAGCTCCCAACCTAGGTCTTAGATTTGTTTCTGGCCTTGTTCACTGCCCACAGACCACTGTTAGCTTACCAAGGGCAGGAGTGGAAGCTCCCACTGGCCTGGGGATCAGATTTTCTCTTGGGAGGTATCTGCCCCATATTTACCATCACATAACGATTGTGAATATCAAGTGTTTTGGACTGCACTGCTCTTAACTCACCACAGAGAAGACTGGGGTCTTCTGCACAAATAGAAATCTAGCACTCTGAAACCTGTAGCAGTGTTTACTCTCCCTCTACTCCACTTTAGCTGTCATAAAATCCTTCCTCCTGTTTAAACTAAATATGGCATGCTGCAGTCTTAAATATCCATCTTTTTTAGGTGAAGGCCATGGTGGACACAGCTAACTACACTAGAATCTTACATAGGGGTGGTTAGATAGAGGTTGGCTGCTGTGGTGCCTTTTCAGCAGTTTACGGTAATGTGTTCCTGATGGTTGTTAGGACTAGAAATGACTACAGTAGGAAAGTAAGACAGTGAGATGTTGTCCAAAAAGGCACAGTGCCCCTTCCACCATTCCAGGCTCACTTCCTACCCCTCCCCCCACATTAGAATCTGGCTACTTCTTTAAGCTGCTATGTAGTTTGTCTTAAGCCTCTAGATTGGCCAGATGCACAGCTGAGCCTAGGTCGGCCGTTTCATCTTATGGGGTCTCTGTTTTACTTTCCTGACTTATTTATTTATTTTACTTTCTTGAATTTTAATGATTGCCTTTTCTGTGGCCAGCGCCAGTGGAAAAGTGGAGTCTGATGTTCAGGTCAGGTACTGGGCTGGAGATGTCCAGTTTGAGACTTAGTTTAGATAGAAGTGATGAGCCTTGAAGTGGGTGAGATGGGTGAGATCAGCAAAGAATAAGGAAGAAGAGAGGAGAGACCTTTGGGAGCCACCAACATTTAGGGGAGGGATGGATGGAGAAAGCAAAGCCCCTGGAAGATACTGAAGGCTGAGGTAACTGAGGACAAGGCCAGGCTGCACTGTCACAGGATGTGGAGAGGTAGGGTGTAGCTGGGATGAATGAACAAGATTTGGCAAATGTGGATTCACTAGAGGTCTTTGTTGGGGCAAGGGCTGTCAGGGAGGAGGCATGAATGAGAAGTGAAGGAATAGAGACTGCAGTGCTTAGGCTGTCCCCACTTCAACCAAACAAGGCCCACCTTTATCTCTCGCATATTTGGCTTCTGGATAAGATTTTCTTTGAACCAAAGGAACCTGGTGCTTAAAAAAAAAAGTCACCAAACAACTGGTATACAAAAGGAAACACTTTGCAAACATAAAGCCAGGGAAACTGGGGAACATTCTGGTATGGTATCTATTTTTCTGATTTGGGCTGATACCCAGAGGGGTAAACTAAACCTCAGCAAGGGAAAAACATATCAAGGCAGTGAATAGCAGTCTTAAAACCCACCCAAGAGGGCCGGCCCATGGCTCACTCGGTAGAGTGCGGTGCTGATAACACCAAGGCCACGGGTTCGGATCCTATATAGGGATAGCCGGTTTGCTCACTGACTGAGTGTGGTGCTGACAACACCAAGCCGAGGGTTGAGATCCCCTTACCGGTCATCTTTAAAAAAAAAAACCCACCCAAGGCTGGACGGTTAGCTCAGTTGGTTAGAGTGTAGTAGTGATAACACCAGGTCCAGGGTTCGATCTCTGTATCGACCAGCTGCCCTCCCACTGTCCCCCTCCCCAAAAAGTATTGTCAAATCTATTTGAATATTCCAAGCCTCCAAGGCCACCCAGAAATCAAAATAATGGAATATATACAATCTAAGCCAGATGGTTCCAAGAGAAATGGAATTTATTCACATAATGGGAATTGTTTGGTACTTTAGCCCTACCCCAGGGCTCATCACTCAGATTGCAGCTCCTGAGATTTTGCATTTGAATGGCCAGGAGAAGGGGGGGGCGGCAATGAGATAAAGGAGGAAAAGTTCTGAGAACTCTTGAGTAAATGCTAGGCAGACTTTATTTTCACAGCAGTCCACTAAAGTAAGTATTTTTATTCTTCGTTTACTGATAAGGGAAAGATAAATGACTTTCCCAAATCATTCAGTTAGGAAATAGCTAAACTGGGATTCTGACCAATAGCTTGAGCTTTTCCCCTTGAACCTAGAGGATGCTTTGGGTTGCGGGTGGGGAGCTAGCCTCAGATTCCCCTCTCCTGGATATTCCTGAGGTGGTGATAATTGCCTTGTACATCTGTCAGAGCTTCTGTCAGCAAGGCACTGGCACTGATATTTTTTTGGCAGAGTCACTGAAGTGCAGGCCCTAAATGTCCCTCAGTCACCACTTACCATAAGCACTCTAAAGAACTGTGAAGGAGTCCTTTTTGTGAATGAGGGAGTGTATATGTGTGTGTCATGCCTGTGAGATTGAGGGTGTCAGTGTGACAGTTTTGAGTAGATGCTTTGTGAGTTGAGGACATGTGTATGTATGTATGTGGTTGGGAGACAAATCTCGCTTCTTTGAGGACAACTTTGTAAAAAGGGCTGGAAGTCATTTAGAACTACCATCTGGGGACGAACTGCTCCGGGAGTTAGGGAGGTGAGGAGTGTGGAGAAGAGGGGAGGCAGGCTGGTTTTCTCCAGAGGCCTGAACCTGGATCACCAGCCTGAGTGTGTACAGAGACAGCATAGGTGGGTGCAGACAAAGCTCAGGCTTTGGACCCAGACAGACTTGGTCTGGCTATTTGACTTGGGCAAGTTACTCTACTGCTCTGAGCTTCAGTTTGCTCATCTATAAATAGATAGTAATTCCTAACTCACAAAACCCATGGGACACTTCACACACAAGAGTTCTGGGAATCAGAACCTGGCCTTCCAGTGTGATTTCTCCAAGGAGGGCCCTCACCTACATCCATTCAATTTTGTTCTTACTGGTAGGATAAAGGGGGAGGTGGGATGGATGCAACCCTTGGTGCTGCTAGAGGGACAATGTTGCCAAATCATATATTCACTTTCTCAATATGGGACTGGCCTGGGCTGTGCAGGTGTCAACATACTGAGTCAGAAACAATCACTGGACCCCTTCCAGGAGGCCTCCTGTGCCTGACTGCAGTGGGCACTGGGGGCTCAGAGGTGAATCAGATAGAGAGGCTGTCCTCAAGGAGCTCAGTCTGAGAGGTGTTAGGAGGGCGTCTCCATCAGGGTGGCACACACAGGAGGGTGGGGAGTGTCAGTGAAGTGTGATTCTCTGAGTGGGGGTAACTTTCTAGTTGCAAATCCTCCATAAATAACTTCATTTACAGAACTCTACTTGCTGTCCAGGGTCAGTAAAATGCTTGGGCCTTTGCCTCCACAGAAGCTCAGAACGTCACTAGGTGATAGAGCACATTTTATTATCACATTTGATTCTCATAGCAGGGCAAGGATTGCTATATTATCTTCTAACTAGGGATATGAGGCTGATCCACAGGTAAGAAGGGACTAAATGGGTACCACCGGACTAGAGTTCTTCCTGCTATACCACTCTGCCTCGTTTCACATTGACACAGTATCTGTTATGACTTCAGCTTGGGCAGAGTCCCCCTTGGGAAATAGAACAGGAATCTGAGGTAGGGATGCAGACATCAGGGGATCTCTGCTCTGAAATAGGAACACTTGGTCCTCACCCTAGGGATGGTGAACCTTGACCTTCGTGGCCCTGTCAGGGCTGGGCCACCCACTGAACACATAGTCCTCATGTCCTGGCCTTTTCCCTTCCACACCCTTTCCCTCAGTGATTCCATTGACCAAGCTACTACCCACATCCTAGTTCCCAGGTGACACGTGGGCTGACCCACTGCCTTTCCCAAATTAGTACTTTCTACTTGTCCTCTCTCACTGGCAAACTTTCCCCAAATGGACTCTGAGTGTCCTTAGAGCCTGCCTTTCTACTTCAATTTCCACTCCCGTTTCACAGGGAAACTGAAGCCTAGAGGGAAGAAGGGACTTGCCTAAGACTATAACAGCAGTCACTGGCCATGCTAAGTGTAGAACCCAGATTACCCAACCCCTACCCTCAAGCTCTTCCACCTCTTCACACAGAAGGCCACTGGCTACTTTTTTCCCTCTTCTGCCCACACTGAGTTACTCCCCTTGAGTTTTTCTCAAACACAGCTCTCCTTTTTTTATTTTCACCCATTGCCACTGTCCTGGTCAAGTCCTCATGACAGGACACCTGTATTGGGACAGTATCCTAACAAGCAGCAGGCCCCAACTGTACCCACCTCAAGGCCCTTCGCATCCTGTACACCCACCTAATCCACACTAACTTCCTTTCCTCAATGCCTCAAATGATAGTCTATTGCTCATGCAATGTGTGTCCTGGCACTAGGCTTAGGTCTGTTGAACACAGAAATAATGGGGTGGCCTCTGCTGCCCAGAAACTCCTTTTGGTTGGAAGTTATGATAAATACAGCAAATGATTCAGGGAAGAATCTGATGCCTAAGGTGGGGACAACTTTCTGGTTTGGGTAGCTGAGAGAAAAGATGCCTTCTCTTGGCTCCCACAGTTATCCCACAAGATGTCCCTCTGTAGTCTCCAAACCCAGTATTACAACAGCCTCTGTGCCTTGTAGGCACCCCTTGCTCAGTCCACCCTCAGAACCCATTCAGTTGCTAGGATGCTGAACATTTTACACCATAATTCTGGGTCTGTGGTCCTGTGACCTTGTTGCCAGCACATTCTGCTGTGCAAGTCCAAAAATTTTAACCAGGTATTAAAAATCTTTCAGTGCTCGGTTCCATCTCTCCACCCCTGATTTTTATTACTAAAGCCACATTTGTAGGTCCTTAATGTTTTTCATCTACCCCTTTATACCCTTTGTTGAAAATGACTTGCCCTTCCATTTCTGCCTAATGAAATCTTTACAACTTGAATGCCACCTCCTCCATGAAAGCCTTTCCTAATATATTCATTTTCCTTCAGCTAGATGGAATCTCCCTTCTCTGAGCTCCTAAGGCTATCTATTTATATATACATTTCTGCCTTGCTTTTGGTCCTTCTGTAGCATCTCCTCGACTGGATTTGTAGAGTAGAGTGAGCATCTCATTCAGTGGTTCCCCACCCCTGCCTTGGCGGTAGCCGGTAGGGGTGGGGGGAAAGGGAAGTGTTGCAAGGCTGCCTTCCAACCGAGTTAATCGGCCAACCCCTCATCCAGTCTTAACTGCACCCAGCAGCAGGTGCGGGATGAATGTCTACCTCACCCACAGTAGGTCCTCAGACAAGTGCCTGTTGCCCGGGACGCAGGGCTTCCCGCTTGCATCGCTCATTTTTGGGCGCCTACCCCCACGGTTAGGTCACACAACCAGGGGAGTCTGGATATTCCAGCCAATCGCTAAGGCGTCCCTACCAGCCTCTCTCGACCCCGCTCCAAATGGATTGTGTTAGGTCCGGGTAGCCCTGCCAGCTCCTCCTCCGCATCCACCCTGCGGACCTCTGAGTCCCAGAGGGCCTCCCTCCAGTCTGAGGGCCTCAAGAAACTCGAGGCGGCGGTGCGGGAGATATAGGGGCCTCTGCCACGGATGCGCCTCCCACTCACGGCTAGTTTAATTTATACATTTTGGAGGGGGCGTTCAATGAAGGGGAAAAGGCGGGGCGAAGGGAGGAGGCGGGGCGAAGGGGAGGCGGGCCCAGGGTGACTGACGTGAGCGCCAGGGAGCCAATGGCCCGTGGGGGGCGTACCCCCCCATTCAGGACTCCTCGCCTGGCTCGGAAGGTATGTTAAACAGCTGCTTTTAATTTGGTCCCCCCAATCTCCGGCGTTTGGGGGGTCATTTCGCCGGCCGCTCACTTTGGCCAGCCCGACGCGGTGTGGGCGCCGCGGGCCCCGGGACCGAGCTTGGTGGGAGGCTAGGAGTCCCGCGGCCGAGCAAGGCGAGGGGCAGGCCAGGAAGGAGAGCTCTTGGCGCCGCCCGCTCGCCTGTGTGTGTGTTTCCAAGCCGGGCCGGAGCCGTGGGGAGGGGGTCGGCCCGGCCTGGGGTCGCCCATGCGCTGGCCGTGCCGCCTAGTTTATTTCACCGAGCAGTCCGTTTCGGTAGGTTTCGGCGGCAGACTGGGGAAGGGGCGGGCAGGAGGAGATTCCCCGCTCCTGTTATGCCTTTTTTAAAAAGAAAAAAATATTGTAAAGAAGAAAAAAGGGGTATTCCGTACACCGACTGACACCGGGCCCGGGCTGCGGCGCGCGAGCTCGGCAGGGGTCGGTGGTCTGAGCCTGGTCGGTTGGGGCCCACTGAGCCCGCGGCACCTGGAGTTGGTCGAGAGCTGGAGTTAGCAAACGAGTCGGAGCCCGCGGCTTTCCCCGCTAACCACGCTGGGTGAGGGCGGCAGCCGCCCGGAGGGTTTTGTTTCTACCCGAAAACTTGTCGGAGGGGGCGGTGGGCATGCTCCGGAAAGGTGCGGGCTCTGTGGCCCGCGGTTGTTAAGGACTCTGGGTGAGGGGGCAACGCCAGATTTGCTGAAAGGGCGGCCGGGGGCGGGAGAGGCCACCGGAAAAAGCCCCTTGCATCTAGCCACTAGCCCCGTGAGCCTCTCGTGGCTCTCCGAACTCCCGGGCCGTGGCGGTCGAACCAGCATTCGGCGCCGGAACCCGTCAGGCCGCGAGTCCCCGCGGAGCTCGGACTGGAGGTGCGGAAAACCTCCAGGAACTCGGTAGCTTAGACCCGCGGCCCCAGCTGATCCCCTTGCAAACATGGAGCTGCCTCCTTCCCCGCCCACCCCAAGACGGTGGCGGCGACTGCTCCCTTCTCCTCCCCAGGCCGTGCGGCTGCCGGGCTCCCCCTTCCCGCGAGGTGCCGCTGCGGGCCGCTTGGCTGCAGGTGGGGCGGGGGCTCGGGCGTGTGCACGCGCCCAGGTGGGGATGGCCTGAAAGGGGCAGTGAAGGTCGGAAACTGGGAAAATAGTCTCCACGCTAGGAATCGGGAAAAGGAAATGCATCAGCGGGCGGGGAGGGGCGCGGGGGGGCGCGCCTGTCAGCCGGGATGGCGGCCGCGGGTGGGGAGGCGGGGCGACGGCGCGAGCCGCCGGGGCCGGGCGGGGCGACGCCGGGAGAGGAGGTGCAGGGGCCCAGTTCACGGAGCGCCTGGCTGGCCGTACCTCCACTCTTTGGCCCAGACTGTTTACTATCTACTCCTCCGGTGGCTTGTGCAACCCGCCCGGAGGGGAGCTGAAAGGCGGGGCCGGTTCCTCTCCTCCACCCACCTCCGGCTCCTCCAGAGGCCCCTCCTTCTCTTGTCTTCCACTGGTAGGACGAGACTCCCTTTTTCCCTTCTCGCATATGCATTGGGTGACATTCTCCTGAGCTCCGCCTATCGGGAGGCCGGGCTGGAGTTTAAGTTGCTAGGATTTTTTTTCCGTGAAGGGAGGAGGGAAGATTCCTGCGGCTTACTTGAGGTGCAAGGTCCCGCCCCTATTTCTGATTGGCGGGACGGACAGCCCCGCCCCCGGCGGAGCAAGCTAGAAGGGGAAGTCCACCCTTGTTCCCCGCCCCCTCCCTTCACTCGGGAGCGCGCTCCGCACATGTGTAAAGCCCGCCTAACTCCTTCGAACTGTCCTCCCGCCCGGAAGTCCCAGGCTCCGCGCCCTTGGCGGGGCTGGGGGGGCGGAGAGCCGAGAAGGAACACAAAGATTCCTCCGAGGCTTGAAATCTGGTAGCCTTCGCGGTGAAGCTAGGGGATTACGGTGTGATGTAGACTTGGGGGGCGTAGCTCCGGGGGTTCTCAGGGGTTGAGATCATGGGTTGAGATCTACCCTTCGGGACTGGGGCCGAATACTCAGGTTCTGACCCTATGGCTTGGCTGTTTCCGCGTCCCTTGACTTCCCTGAGCTTAAGCTTGAGAACTCTGCAGACGCTGGCAGTGTCTTAGTCTTCCTAGGGCAAGGCAGCCGCCGTCCTTAGTTGTCTTTATCTAAAAATCTGACAACCTAGGGTTGACCTGGGAGCCTAGGGTAAGATCCAGGGCAGTTCGTCCCCTGTGGTGAGAAGTCAGGGGCGGCCTAATCCTGGCTTGGGTTCCGAGTGGTTTTTTGATGTCCAGATGGTGAGGGCGGCCCAGAGTTAAAGGTAGCCCTTCGGTCAGTTCTGTTGGAGTGCCGCTTCCTCGTAACTTCCGAGCGTTTTTAGCCCGGGGGTCGCTTTCGTCCGTCTGACTTGGTTTTAGAGCTCCGCCCGGGGCAGGCTTCGCTACCGGCGAGGCTGCTCCCACTTGTCGGGTACTCGTGGAGTTCACGGTTCGCTGCCATGGCCTTGCAGCTCGAAGCCATCCTTGGAGTCAGACCCACCTGTTGCCAGCGCTCGTTTCTGGTCGTCTCTGCTGGATTGCGGAGGGACGACAGTGATGGACCTAGTTGTGGGGTCTCGGGAGCCTGTCTTTTTGCTGGAGAGAGCGGGAAGACTCGAGTCCCGCCCCTTCTTCTGGAGCGCTAGAGCGCCCTCCAATGCAAGGCCTACGCCCTATTTAGTGAATAAGTAAAACCAACCTAGCTATCGCAGGCACTTTTGTCTATGTCCGAGGCACTATTACCTAGGCAGAGAAGGCCTAGGAACCGCTATTAACACTCTTTGGCCAAGGAGGGGTGAACAGCCCTTATCTTCTGTCCCCAACTCTGGAATTTTTATCCTTTCTCTGAGTGTGGGTATATTCCCAAAGTTCATTTATGCCGTAGTCTGCTTTGGCCTATTGCTCTCCTTTCTCAGTTTTTCGAGTCTGAGGATGCCTACAGATACCCGGGAGATGCCTTACGCCTCACGCTCCGCCTTCTGCAGGTTTGCCAGGGCGGTGGCCGTTAGGGCCCGCCTTTCTTTTGGTTATCTCCGCCCTCTTAAAACTATATTCAGGTTTAGGGAGTGTCGGAATTAGGAGTGTGCAGCCAGCCTAGCAGCGGGGTGGCAACCCCTAGGGTTGCTTCTTGGCTAAGGTCTCCAGACCACAATTCTGTGCTCTGCTTGCTGGAAGGAGCTGCCGGCTGCTCCGGATATTTGTGTTTACAAAGAGGCAGCTTGCGGAAATGTAAAGATAACTGGATGGGAAGGACGAAGTTCTCTCTCATTTTTTTGTAAGAGGATTCTCCAGAGTGGTAATGCTGCTGACTATCCCTTCAAGTCCCATGGTCTCTGGTCTCAGCTGCTGAGCTCCGCGCCACCTCCTGTCTCGGGCCCTAGAA
Organism: Galeopterus variegatus; assembly: GCF_000696425.1. NCBI lineage: Eukaryota > Metazoa > Chordata > Mammalia > Dermoptera > Cynocephalidae > Galeopterus > Galeopterus variegatus. Next base: position 186,348 of record NW_007728120.1, on the reverse strand, counting down.
CCCTAAGATTCAGTCTCCAGTGTAAACATTCCACAAAAGGACTGCTAAGGTTCAGCCTCCTCGCGCAGGGCGTAATCAGCTCCTTCCTAGACGGGCGCCCTGGCCAATGGAGGCGCCTACCGGCGCCAAGATATCCAATCCGACTGTTGGGGGCGAGTCCTGGCCCGGCAGTGTGTGGTAGGAGGAGCCTACTTCACTTACGGACATTTTACCCCACATCGGTTACTTACCTTCCTGGGGCGGTGGGAGAGCCAGGGGTAGCCTTCCAATGCGATGACCGGCGGAGGCGGGAGCCGACTTGTTAGGCCTGTGGCTGAGGCGGTATGGGGAGGGATATTTGTTCTCCTCCAATGGGACTTAAAGGGCTTCCCTGCTTCCTCCAATAATGTTGCGGCTTGGGGGTGGGATTTAGCAATCCGTCTCCAATAGGCGGGGTTGAGTTAGGGTCGCTCCCCGCCAATAGAGGCGTGGAGAAGGTGAGCGGCTCCCCCTCCCCTCCCAGCCGAGGGGGAAGAGGAGGGAAGTCGGCAGGCGGGGCGCAGTGATTGGCTAAACCGTTGACGGGCAGATAATGCGTCCTGTGGCGGAACCAAGCTGATTCTTCCCTCTGCGGGGCGGGCCGGAGGAGTGGGCGGGATTTCCCGGGTAACAGAGAAGCGGCCGCGGCGGTAGAGGCGGCGGAGACGGTTTCTCCATCTTCCCCCCTCCCCTTCCCCCCTCGGAGTTTCCCTCCCTCCCTCCCTCCCTCCCTCCCAGTCTGGGCACCGGGGTCTGTGGCCGCCTCGTTAGCGGAGAGAAGGCTGCCAGTTCGCTTTGGCGGGCCTGTGCCCCGCGCCGTTCTCGGGGCCTCCCTGCTGAGCCCGAGGCTCACGCCGAGAGGGACACGCAGTGACGAGCGGCCGAAGCAGCTTTGCGGTGAGAGCACGCTGGGCCTGAGTCCGGGCGGCAGCCTGGGTGGCGGGTTTGCCGGACTTGAGGGTGTGTATTTTTAGGGGGGCTGACCTCCTCGGCTTCCCGTAGAGCAGACGCGCGGGAGGTGTGTGGATGTGTGAGGCGGGTGGGGGGGCGGAGCGGGGCTGCTCTCCGTGCGGGAGGGGGAGGAGAGCGTAGTCCCGGTGCGCGCGGAGGAGGCGGGCTCTCGCGCCGCCGCTCAGAGGCGGGGCCGGCGCGCGCGTGCGACTGTGGTGAAAGGGGCGGGGCCGGCCTCGAGCTAAGTGCTACTTGCGGCAGACCACCCCTCCCGTTCTCCCGGGGTGGGCGGGGCCTCGGGCGGGCGGCCGCGTTCCGGCCTGCTGGGGTGGCGGGACCGGTAGGGGGTCTCCCGCGTGTGGCTTCAGGGCGCGGCAGAGAGGGGGCGTGAAGCCTGCGTTCCTCCGCCTGCTTGAGATCCGGTTGGCCGGAGGGGCCGTACAGAGCGGCGATGCCACTCCCCTTTCCACCCTCCCCGCTCCAGGTTTCCGCCTCCTTGGCAGTGAGGCGGTGCTCGGGGAAGCCCGCTGTCCGGTCTGGATGGGAGTCGCGGTGCCTAGTTCTGCCCTGCCCTATGTTTCCGTGGGGTGGGAGGGGCCCCCGCTGACTGGGAGGTGTGGAGGTGTCAGGACTTACTCTTGTGGCTCCGCCATGCCCTCTGCCTAGGGCACGAGGGCCCGGTGCCAAAGCGAGCTGTTGTCCCTGCTTTGCTCCACGCAGCGTGGATGGCACCGTGCAGCTAGGAGGGTGGAAACATGGTCACCGCCACTCTCCTCTCGGTTGTGATTATTGGGGTGAGGTGCTCAAGGTTCTCTCTCAGGAGTGTCTGCAGTCTGTGCTGTGACCATGCTTCCGCGGCTGTGGGGGAGGGGCGGAGAGTCGTCAGAGACCAGAAATGTGGCCGGGGACAACCTTTCTTGGAGTTCCCTTGATGTTCAGTTACCGTGGCTGTACGGGGCGGGGCTTCCTTTGAACCAATGAGGTGGTGGGTAGTTAGCTAGATTTGGCGACTGTTTCGGTACTTTAGGACTTTAAAACCAGTTAGCAACCGAAAGGGGGTGGAAGGTACTGCTGTTCACAAAGCTGAGATTGATAACAGGAAGGTTGGATTTACATTTTAATCTCAAAACTGATCTGTTTATAAAAGATAGCGACTTTAAAATACTCATACTTTGACTAAAGTACTCCGATTTCTTAGACACTTGGGTTTTTGAATGCTTTCATTGTGTAGATGGTTTTGCTATATACGTTTTGCGAAGAAATAAGTTGTAATTTAAGTGACTATAGATGAAAAGTCTTCTTTTTCTGGTTTTATGTAATTCTGTTAGACCATCTAGACCACTTCCTATTTATAATTCTATAAAGCATAATGTTCTTGCCCGTTTTTGTTAGAGTAGGGTGAAGTCATGGTCTAGTGTAGCCTCTCTGTGTGACTTCTATAGCATTGCTCTCCATTCTGTATTAATGTATGCATATCCGCAGTAGATGAGGTTTTTGCTCTGACTTGATACATTATCTGATCTTAGTAAGAGAAACTACTTAAAAGTTTTTGACGTTTTTCATGAGAAAATAAATATGGAATCAATGTTTACTTATGCACTGACGTCTGAATGAGCCTCTGGTTAATTACCTGAAGTTAAATTCTTGATTTGTGCTTTTCTCAGTAGGGGCTGAGAGTTTGGTGCCCTGTGCTACACTCATGTAAAGAGGGTATGTAAATCCCACCTCAGTTAAAGAAGTTGGAACAGCAATAGTAGCATTTTAGTTTGATTAATGATTGATGGCTGTAATAGAATTGGTGTGGAGACAAAAAACCTGAGTATTTTTCCTGATGATATAAACTGGCAAAAAATGGAGAATGATTTACCATTGAGGAAGGTTTGCTTAACACATAGTGGTTTCCCACCATTTTCAGTGCTGTGTACTGGGAAACAGACGACCTAATTCGTGTTCTTAACAAATATGTGGTCTAGTTGGTGCAGGAGGGTCAGAAGTCTCACATAAGCTTTAAGGATTCAAGTAAGAACTTGGTAATGCTGTATTAGGAAAGTTTTCATAAATACGCTCCTGATTATACATTACATTATACGTTACAGTTTTATTCAGAGTTAAATGCCTTAGAAAGATTGGTATTTTGTAATTAAGAAGGTTTTAATAGTTCATCTGAAGAATAAGTTTTTTTTGTTTTTTTTTTTTTTTTCCTTTTTAAGGAAAGTGGTGTGTAGTAATTTGGTAAGAGACCAGCAAAGCACAGGTCTGCTTACATCTTCATTGCAGACAGATAAGATACTGGAGAACTGCACAGGGCAGATGTTAATACCTGGGAATTTTAGTTTGAGTTAAAAGGTTATGTCCATGGCATTCGGTAATCTAGCACAGTGCCTTTCAAAGTTTTGTCACTCTTCTGGTCATTTCCACCAGCCAAGAGTTTGTTAAGCTTTACTTTTTTTTTATAGGGTCTTATAAAAATGATAGTATATACTTTTTCAAACTACATCCTCTTTCTCCCCCTTGAATAATAGGTATTTCAAAAAGTTAATGGAAAGATTCACATTATCTTTCCTTTTTTGTTTTGTTTTGGGTTTTTTTGGTGACCTGCTGGTAAGGTCATATTATCTTTCTTTTTTTTCTTTTTTTTTTTTTTTTTCTTTTTGTCTTTTTTCGTGACCGGCAACGGATCGCAACCCTCAGTGTTGCGCCCGTACCGGACCGGGACCGGCTACGGGATCGCAACCCTCAGTGTTGCTCCCACACCTCGCTCAGCCAGTGAGTGGCCGGTCTGTATGTGGGATCCGAACCCTCGGCGGGAGCGCCGCTGCGCTTCCCAAGCGGCGCACTGTAGCAGTGCGCCACCGGGCCGGCCCATATTATCTTTCAATTTATTTTTCCACGAACTTTTTGAGGTACCCTCATAATAGTAAGAGCTTACATTTATTAAGCCCTTACTATGTTCCAGGTACTGTGTTAAGCACTGTACATTAACCTGTTTAATCTTCATGACAACACTCTGTGGTGGGTAGTATGAAAAACATGTTTTAAAGATGAGGAAACAGTGGCACAGAGAGGTTAGACATATGGTAAATGGCTAAGCTAGGATCTGAACCCAGGCAGTCTCTTAACCCTACACTTTAGCTGCCTCCAGTCTAAGGATAGTGAACAAAGGAGTAGTAGTGCATTTTTTTTTAATTGTGGTAAAATATATAACACAAAATTTACCATTTTAACCATTTTTTAATTTGTCTAATTTTAACCATTTTCAAGTGTACAGTTAAGTAGCATTAAGTACATTCCCATTGTACAACCACCACCACCATCCACCCATCCATCTTTGGAACTTTTTCATCTTCCCAAACTGAAATACTTTACCTATTAAACAATAACTATCCCTTTCCACCTCCTCCCAGCCCTGGCAACCACCATTCTACTCTCTGTCTATGGATTTGACTACTCTAGGTACCTTACTTACGTAAACGGAATCATGCAATATTTGTCCTTTTGTGACTGGCTTATTTCACTTAGCATAATGTCTTCCAAGTTCGTCCATGTGGTAGCATGTGTCAGACTTTCCTTCCATTCTAAGGCTGAATAGTATTCTGTTGTATATGTATATACCATGTTTTGTTTATCTGCTCATCTTTTTTAAAAAAAATATTTATTTTTGAATATGTGGTGCATGCAATTATATAATATAAAATTTAAAATGTACAACAGATGTTTTGATGTTTTTGTTAGTGTGCAGGATCATTTCACTTTTGGCTATTTGAATTTGTCAATTTGTTCTTTTAAAAACTTAAACATAGAATTACCATATGATCCAGTAATTCCACTTCTGGGTATATACCCAAAAGAATTGAAAGCAGGGACTTGAACAGATATTTGTATACCAATGGTCACAGTAGTGTTATTCACAATAGTCAAAAGGTAGAAAAAAAAGAAATGTCCATCAACAGATGAGCAGATAGAACAGGAGGAATTGATAAAGGGACACAAAAATCATCTATATTGTATACTGATAAAAAAAATTTATATATATATATATATATATATATATATATATATATATAAATTTTTTTTATCAGTATACAATATAGATGATTTTTGTGTCCCTTTATCAATTCCTCCTGTTCTATCTGCTCATCTGTTGATGGACATTTCTTTTTTTTCTACCTTTTGACTATTGTGAATAACACTACTGTGACCATTGGTATACAAATATCTGTTCAAGTCCCTGCTTTCAATTCTTTTGGGTATATACCCAGAAGTGGAATTACTGGATCATATGGTAATTCTATGTTTAAGTTTTTTTTAAGGAACCATCAGTTTGCTTTTGAAAGCAGCGTTGAGGGAATAGATTGGGACTCAGATTCTAAAGGTGAATTGAGTTAACACCCATTTATTGACCACCCACTTAAGTAACTCTGGGCTGACACAGGACGAGTCTTTGTCCCAGTAAGTTAACATTTCTTTATAAGGAGGGGCGAGTATACACATGATGATTTTACTGCACACAGTGAGGGTTGGGTGCCATGAGAGTCAAATACAGAGTGCTGTAAGGAACTTAGAGAAGGGAGAGTCCACATTTGGGGTGGAGGAAGAGTGGTAACAGGAGGTAGAAGTCTGAAATCATAGATCCAGTTGAAATGAGTTGTTAAATGTCACTCAAAGTCTCCCCAGAGAGCACTTTGGAATCTTAGAACGGGGTAGTATCATGTTGAAATAAGTCTCTCTTCCAGAGTTTGTTCTCTTCATTTTGTAGGCCTGATCCCTTCTACACTATTTTAGAAGGTATTTAAGAACCATAATTAAGAAATAATGGACTTGGGATATGTATTAGTCTGCTTCTGTTGCTTATAATAGAATACTTGAAACTGGGTACAGTTCAGAGGCTGGGAAGTCCACAGTCCAGCAGGTACATCTGGTGAGGACTTTCTTGGTATGGCTCTCTAGTGAGGTGGGACGGCTGAGCAAGAGAGAGCTAACCTCACTTGCTCTCCTTATAAAGCCTTCAGAATCATGCCCATTAAACCATCAATTTACTACATGAATGGATCAATCCATTCCCTAGGGCATGGTCCTCACAATCTAATCACCTCTTGAAGGCCCCACCTTTCAGTAACCATAATAGTATTTCCCACCCTCTTAATACTGTACAGTGGGGGTTAATACATGAACATTTGGGGACACAGTTCAACCCATAGCAGCATATATGTCAAACTCAAGATATATCATTAATATGGTCAACTCTTTTTTTCCTGATACTTTTGTTCCTTCATGTGCCTTCCTTTTTCTGCTACTTCATAAGGTTAGTAGAGTGCTGGCCGGTTAGCTCACTTGGGAGAACATGGTGCTGGTAACATCATGGTCATGGGTTCAGATCCCTGTACTGGCTAGCTGCCGGGGGGGAAAAAAAGTTAGTAGAAGTAATATTTTAGGATATTTACCTTTTGTTACAGTTTAAGTACATAATTCTGAATATTTGGTTTTTGTTGAGGTAAAAGTTAAATAATGTTGTAACCCATCTATCAGCATACTGAGTAGTTTGTGAATCAGAGTTTTGCCATTATTATATTATATTCTTCCCAAATATTTCAGGGAATTTTATTTTCCTGACATTTTTCTTTTTAAATATGAATTCAGATTGTCTTGCGACAGTTATCTAATTGTCTTTTTTAAACACATTTAAAAAAACAAACTTCGACTTCCTTTATTTGTGTAAATTTCTCTTTGGGTCTTTTTCTTCAGAAGACTCACTGGTGGGATTTGTTATCATTCTGTTACAACCAAATACATAGAGATTTTTGTCCTTGTGCATTTGTAGGGCAACTGTCTGATATTGGATTTCTTTTTTTTTTTTCCCCTTTTGGTAGCTGGCTTGGGGACTTGAACCTTTGACCTTGGTGTTACAGCACTGTACTCTAACCAGCTGAGCTAACTGGCCAGCCCCAAATATTGGCTTTCTTTTCAGAGAGAGATAAGCTAGTGGCTCACAATCCATCTAGATAAGGATTTAATTTTCTTGATCACCTTATTGCTCAGCACAGTGCTGGCACACAGTAAGTGATAAATAAATTGTTTATAAACTGAATTCTAATGGCATTTAAAATTTTTCTAACTAGATGCTAGTTACATTTAGTTGCAGTTGGCTTCAAAGGTAGTTAGGCATTTATTGGTAGTAATTCTTAACTGATAACCTTTTCTTTGCCCTTTTTGCTTTTGTACTCCCCACTCCTTTCTGTCTTGTGTGCCTCCATGTTACTTGTGTTTACCAGCAATCATGACAGTGGACCCTTTCTCTGTCCTGTTGGTATCCTCCAGGGCTAGGCTTGCTGACTTAGGAGCTGTTGAAGGATATACAGGTCCACAATACCTTATGTGCAGTTCTGAAATGCAAGAGTTGTTTGTTTGCATGATAAGTTTGGCTCCATAACTACTTTAGGGGTACAACCTAATCTAGGCTGTCCCACTTGGTGCAGAAATGTAAATGTACTTGCTTATGGGGAGCTACCCCAGCTCTGGCTGAGAGGGGATATGATGTACCAATATATGTACTATGTTACCTTTCTAAAATCCAAACAATGCTGACAACTCTCAAGTTCCTGTCTTTAACTGGAATCTCTCCCTGTACTATAGACTAATATATCTGGTGGCCCATGTAATACGTAACTCCTCTTAGATAGTTAATAGGCATCCTTGACTCTTTTCTTTCTTTTTCATGTGTGGTCCATCAGCAAATCTTATTTGCTGTATATTCAAAATGCTATCCAGAATTTAACCACTTACTACCCCCACTCCACCAGTCAGTGCCAGCAGCATGTGTAGCTTGGATTCTGTTTTCTTTGTTATTAAATACCTCTCTAGTCTGTTCTCAAAACTGCAAATCAAGTGATTCTTTTAAAACCTAAATCAGACCATGTCACTTCTCTGCTTAAAACCATCCAATGGCTTCCCATTTCAGTCTGAGTCCTTATTATGATTTACAAGAACAGACCTGTTGTACCTACCCCATTACCTCTCTGACTACATTTCCTACTAGTCTCTCTTTCCTTCCTTCTCCAGCTACACAGCCTTCTTGCTGTTCTTGGAAAATATTAAGCACATGTGAGCTTTAGGGTCTTTGCATTCATTGTCTCCTCTGGCTGTCCCCTCTGCCTAGAATGTTTCCTGCCCTGATTTCCACATGGCTCGCTCCTTTACCTCCTTTACTCAAAAGTTACCTTCTTGGTGAAATATTCTTTGGCCATTTTTTGTGTGTGTGTGACCGGTAAGGGGATCGCAACCCTTGGCTTGGTGTCGCCCTCACTGCGCTCAGCCAGTGAGTGCACCAGCCATCCCTATATAGGATCCGAACCGGTGGAGGGAGCACTCGCACCCAAGTGCCGCACTCTCCCGAGTGTGCCCCGGGGCCAGCCCGGCCATTTTCTAAAATTTAAAAACTTTCCTGCTTATTCTTCTTAGCACTTGTTACTGTCTAATATTCTAAACACTTTGTTTATCGTCTGTTTCTCCCACTAAAATGTAAGCTTTAGGGAAGGGATTTTTGCTTAGTTTACAGCTTTGCCTCTAGTTCTTAGAACACCTGGCACATAGTATATGCTCATTAAATGTTGGAGGGTGCATGCATGAATGAATGGTCTAGTTTTCATCACAGACAAGGGAGAATGCTCACCATAGTAGAGGATACATAGATGGTTAGATGTGTGTGTCCATGTTTGTGTGGGAGCAGAAGTATAGCTAATTGACACATCTAACTGTCCTCTTAAGAACCATATCAAGGCCTATTCTTTGTAATGCCTTCTTTATAGCTATAGCCAGCATATCTCCTGTTATGCTTAGGCTGTTGTTTTGTACTATTCTCAGTTAATTTATAGAAACTTTGTCACCTTGATGAAATATTAATGGCCTTGAGAATAGGCTGATTTCCTTCTTTTATATTCCCCTACTATTAGTACTTAAAATTATTTTAACTTTTCATTTTAAAATGGTTTTAGACTTCAGAAAAAGTTGCTTAAAAAATACAAAGAATTGCAATATAACCGTCACTCAGCTTTCCCAAGTTTATCTTGTGATGATGATCTAAATCCAGAAAATTAACATCGATAACAATTATTAATACCTTTTGAATTGAACTAAATAGTTTCCTGTTCATTTTTTACTTACAACAATAGGAATTGTCTGTGTAACATCAATTGAATCCAATTTTGGTTTTTTAGTTGTGTGTGTGTGTGTGGTTTTTTTGTTTTTTTCCCCCTCTTTTGGCAGCTGGCCAGCACAGGGATCCAAACCCTTGACCTTGGTGTTACAACACCCTGCGTTCTAGCCAGCTGAGTTAACTGGCCAGCCCTTAGTTTCTTTTTGAGCAGTACTAACTGCTTGTAAAGATCTACATTTCATGATTTTTATTCTTTATTGGAAGCCTTAAAAAGAAAATCCCCTTCTCCCCCTTTTTTTAAGGAATAAGCTGTTTAGCTATTACCATTTGTACATCTAAGCTATGTTAGTGGGTCATAGTGATCTTATTTTTCCTGTACCTTGACACATTTTGGAATTATTTTATCATCACTTATCAGTTATTCCCAAATATGCTAAAAAGGACTAAAATAATAGGAAAATGGGAGAATGATGGAATTGCCTAGAAGGATGATACAGTAATGAAATAAATCATCACTATTACACTTCAGTTTTCTTATTGCTTTGCCCAGAGCATTATAGCATCTTTCAACAAATTGGGAGACACCACTCCCACTGCATTAGAAGAATGTAGGAAACTGAGTTCAAGGGAGGCATGGGTATTAGATTGTGTGGTGTCTTTTTTTTTTTTTTTTTTATAAAAGATGACCGGTAAGGGGATCTTAACCCTTGGCTTGGTGTTGTCAGCACCATGCTCACCCAGTGAGCTAAACGGCCATCCCTATATGGGATCCAAACCCATGGCCCCGGTGTTATCAGCACCACACTCTCCCGAGTGAGCCACGGGCCGGCCCGTGTGGTGTCTTTTGAGAAAAATGAGTCGTTGATTTTGCTAAGCTGTAATTCTAAGCAATATAAGAAACCTAAATAGAGTGCCTCATTTATTCTGGAATAGATTCTATTCCTTAGCAGGTTTAAATTCAGAGGTGGATATTTGGACAGGTTTTGAAATAGACTTATTGTGGGCATTTACACTGGGTTGGAATTACATTCACTTATTACTTTGATAAAAGTTACTTTGCTTTTGAAGAGAAATTTTCCATTTTTTCAAGAGTATTCATTTACATAAATTGACCATGACACTTTTTATGTGATTTTTATGTGATGTCGTTTGCCAATAATAGATAATAACTTCAGGAGATATTCTAAAAAATTATATAAAGGAATTTAAAAGTTGTCTAATTCAGGATTATATCAATATAAAATTAAGAGGTGCCACAGGATCAGCCATAAATTAAATGCATTTAAAAAAGAATGAAGGGCCGAGTCCGTGGCGCACTCGGGAGAGTGTGGCGCTGGGAGCACGGCAGCGCTCCCGCCACGGATTCGGATCCTATATGGGGATGACCGGTGCGCTCGCAGCGCTCACTGGCTGAGCGTGGTGCGGCCAGTCTCAAAAAAGGACAAAAAAAAAAAAAAAGAATGAAGTATTATACTTTAGTTGTTTTGAAAGCTTCTGGAACAGGGCAGTGTTTGTTCTGCATACACTATTAGTTTGAGCTTATCTATCCTAAAATAATTCGATGTCTCCTTTTAAGCCAGTTATTTGTGAAATTTAATCTAAGTGAAAATGTGAGATTTTTTTTTTTTTTAAAGATTACTGGTAAGGGGATCTTAACCCTTGGCTTGGTGTTGTCAGTACCACGCTCTCCCAAGTGAGCTAACCGGCCATCCCTATATAGGGATCTGAACCCGTGGCCTTGGTGTTATCAGCACCACACTTTCCCAAATGAGCCGTGGGCTGGCCCTAAAAAGATAAGATTTTTTTTAAAGTTGGATTTTCCATTTGGATTTTAATAGTCATGGAGAAATGTCTGGATTTCTAGGAGGCTGACTATTGTTATTAAAGACTTTTGAGGTTGTAGAACTGAAAAATTGGTCTTTATTTTTCTTGTTCTGATGGGATTAGTTTTTTACCTCGGCCTAGCATTTGTATGAAATGTGTCAAATTCGGTCTCCAGTTGTTCCAGTCTTCTCCAGGAGTTCCTTGCAATGAAAGAATCACCCTGTTCTCATTGCTTTATTTGGGAATTATGATTCCTTTGCATGATTTGGAGCTATTTCCTGCTTTTTATTATAAAACATGGCCAGGTGACTTTTTAGTGTTCTCCTGTCGTCCACTTTAGTCTTCTCCCCCTAGTTTCTATCCCTCAGAGTGCTTTTTTTTTTCTTTTTTCTTTTTATAATTCTGTCTTTATTGGCTAGAGTTCTGATAACACTGTAAGATCCAAACCTGAAACAGTCAGAGACCATATTTGCAGATGAAAATCATGTCAGCTGAAGCAGGGTTTGAAAAATACCTTTGTGTCTGACTTTTTGCTCCATCATTTGGCATCCAAATACTTTATAGTCTGGGATTACACTGTACCTCTGTGCAAATGGGATTTTATAGTTTGTCCAATGTTTCTACTCTGGATTGGTTATATATTCCAAGGAGAAAGTCTAGCCGCTTGCTCCTTTAGTCACGTATGTGACCTTGAACAAGTCACTTAATTTCTCTGAATATCAGTTTCTCTCAACATAGGAGGGTTCTGCGTCTGCATCTACCCATCTGAAAGGATTATTGTGAGGAGCACATCGACTGATAGCAGTCATTTATGGAAGACTTGGTTGTTGTGGGGCAGGAAATCTCCTGTTCATTGCTGGAGCACTAACACTAAACACAGGGCCTGGCATGTGGTAAAAACACTTGGGAATTATTTGTAGCATGAATGAATTGGCAAAGATTGTAAATAGCTGTTTATTGCCTGTAAGTCTAAAGTTACTGTAATATTTCATTTCATGCGGTATACGTCCTAATTCGTTTCTAGTTTTCAAGATGTAACTGAACCCTTGTCTTCACAGAGTGTACCCCTATGTACACTCCTTTCCAAGTTTATAGTACTTATTTGTCCCACCTATGAACTGGTTTGTATTGTTAGCCTTTCCTCCCAATATTTTAGGAAAGTTTTTAATATACAGCAAACTTGATAAAATTATATATTGAACACCTCTACACACTACCTAGATTATACCATTACCGTTTTTGTACTACTACTTTTCTTATACATTTGTCCATCTGTCCATCCCTCCATCCATGAATCTAAACTAAACTTTTTTTTTTTTATTAGTTTCTTGATGTATTTCAAAGTAAATTGCAGGCATTAGTACACTTTTGCTTAAGCACTTAAGCACATATCTCATTATCTGGAATTCATTATTTATAGCATTTTTCTTCTGATGCAAAATTTCCATGCCATGAAATGCACAAATCTTGAGTACATTGTGTGCATACATCCATGAGATCAAACTATATTCTGTAGCTTGCTCTTTTCGCTTGCTGTCTTGGATTTCTTACCTCTTATACATGTATAGTGATCTTTCAAATTGCTACATGGTTTTCAGTAATATGGATGTAACAAGTTCAGTTAGCTATTGATAGACATTTAGATTTTCATCTGTGCTGCAATAAATATACTTGGCAGATGTGTAGGATAGAGACCTACAAGTGAAATCCCTAGGTTAAAAGGTATGCACATTTAAAATTTTAATAGATGCCTACAAGTTGCCAACCAAATAGGCTATACCAATGAAATCTTCCGCCAACAGTATTTCCCTATACCCTCACCCACACTATCATCATTTTCTTTTAATTTGATTACTAGTGAGGCTGTGTATGGTTTTCCAAGCTAATTTTTAAGCTTTTAGTGGGTAAAGGGCTGATATCATCTACCACCTTCATATCTGCTCACTGAACATTTGCTAATTGAATGAATGAATCATGCTAAAGCATTCCTGCTTTATTAGGGTGAGGCTAAAGAAAGGATAAATTAGCTAAGTATGTGAGAGGTTAAAGAAAGCTGAAGTGGCTCAATGCATGTGTGCCTTAAATAAGTAAAGAAGGGACTCTGCCTTCATTTCTTCTCTTCTGTGAGAGAGAGGAGGCCAGACTTTGGAGGCAGATTTCATGGATTCATGCCTCAGTTTTGCCTCTTACTGGCGGTGCAAACTTGGACAGTTTACGTAATCTTTGTGTTTCAGTTTCCTTACTTATAAAATAGAGAATAGTAGCACCTTGGTTATAGAGTTGTTGTGAGGGTTTAATTAATATTTGTTAAGTTGTGTAGAATGGTGCTTGGCACTCAATATATGTTAGCTATTGCTGTTATTTTTTTCCCTTCTGCAAGAAAAGTATTTGAGTGTCTGTAATGCATTAGGCCTGTAAGGAATGCAGGTTGAAAAGGATCTTCCCGGGCCGGCCCGGTGGCGCACTGCTACAGTGTGCCGCTTGGGAGCGTGGAGGCGCTCCCGCCAAGGGTTCGGATCCCACATACAGACCAGCCGCTCACTGGCTGAGCGAGGTGCGGGAGCAACACCGAGGGTTGCGATCCCGTTGCCGGTCCCGGTCCGGTACGGGCGCGACACTGAGGGTTGCGATCCGTTGCCGGTCATGAAAAAAAAAAAAAAAAAAAAGGAAAAGGATCTTCCCTATACCGGTCAGCTGCAAAAAAACCCAAGAACAAAACAAAACAAAACTTCAGAAAATTACCCTACCTTGAAGAAGCTTATAGACTCAAGGCTGTTTAGGGGAGTGGTAAGACATTTCGCAGGGCTAGATGACAGGGTGGGGACTGCAAGGAGATAACTGGTGAGTTAAGTTCCTCCCCCAGTCATTAAGGAAGGGTTTTGTAGGCTAAACTAAGGAATTTGGATTATATCTGAAGTGATGGGAAGCCAGTGACAGATTTGCAGCTGCACTGTATTTGTATTTGAGGCAGATCATTTTGGAAGGAATGTAAAGACTAGATAGACTGGAGGGGGAGAGATGCTGAGAGTATTAGGGAGAGATGCTGAGAGGGAGGGGGAGAGATGCTGAGAGTATTAGCAACAGTTGAGGTGAGGGATGGTGAGGACCTGGAGTAAGGGAGTGACTGTGACTAGAGAGGACGACTAATTTGAAAAACAATTAGGAAATCAAATTATGGGTGATGATTGTTAAAGGAATGAAGTGTGGTTCAGAGAAAGGTCAGACCCTGGGCAGCCTCTTTAGTGTGGTAGAGGCAATCTGGAAAGCAGACTCTGGAGGTGAATGAAGTTAAATACTCTGTGTAAATCACACTCACTTTATAAATGGAACGATATTCTAATAGCAATAAGATATAGGGCATGATCTCAAAATAAAGCACAAGGATAGTACTTTATTACTTAATCTGTGAAAAACTCACTACAATCCTTTTTCCCTTCTTCCTTCCTCTTTCTCTCCCTATAGACTGGTCCATAGACTAGCATTTGGGAATCACTAATGTAGTCTAATCCCCTCCTTTTGCAGATACGAAAACAGGATCAAAGTTACAAAGCTTCCATGTCAGAGTTTGGACTAGGATCCAGTTCTTGACAGTTACCTCAGTGTTTTTTCCAAAGTCTTATGCTGTACTCTTCAGATATGAATTTGGTTTACCATTTGTAAAGTACTTGGTTTTGGTTACAGAGATTAATCTTAGATGAGTTAAGGAACTAGGTTTCAAACCAACAGAACACAAGAGCAAACTATGGTTTAGGTCATGGATATACATAAAAGTAACAGCCAAGAAGTCTTTTAAGACTTTTTCGCCATCCATTTATTAGACCCAGTTCCTCATCCCAAAATAGATTGAAGTATAGTGTTCATGGGCAGTTGACCAGTGGCTCTTCAAGTATCAAGTCATAGTCACAGTCACTCCCTTACTCCAGGTCCTCACCATCCCTCACCTCAACTGTTGCTAATACTCTCAGCATCTCTCCCTCTTTAGTCTATCTAGTCTTTACATTCCTTTCAAAATGATCTGCCTCAAATACAAATAGAATCCAGCTGCAAATCTGTCACAGGCTTCCCATCACTTCATGTGTAAATCTATATTTCCAATCCCTTAGTGTGTCTGAAAAAATGTGAAATATTAAGCTAAATATGTTACTTCCTACTAGAAAACCCTAGGAAAATGTAACCAGTTAAGACATTTTAGGGCTGGCTGGTTGCTCAGTTGGTTAGAGTTCGGTGTTATAACACCGAGGTCAAGGGTTTGGATCCTGTTACTGGCCAGCTGCCAAAAGAAAAAAGAAAAAAAATGGCCAGCTTGCAAATTAAGCAATTGTACTGCTGTGTCAGGGTCCAACTTAGGTTTGTGAGGTGTGAGAGAAACCTGAGATATTATTTCAAGGCTGAGGGTTAGAGTGACAGGTAGGTTGAGGACGATGGTGACAACAGAGAAGAGGTGAAGCAGCCTTGTGGAATCCTTGTGAAGACTGCTTCCTCTTCAGGGCTTGTGAGCTCCCAGGGAATGAAGAAAAGAGGTATGGGTAGATTTAGAAATTAGGTAAAGGCTTTTTTTTTTTTTTTTCCATTTACAAAAAGAGCCATACTTCACATGAGGGGGTGGCTTGCTACATCTCCCACTACTACTGTAATTTTTATCTTTTTGCTGCAGGAATGGTGTCTTGTTTAAGAGATTTTTTGTGACTGGGAAAGTGGCGAGGGTTGGCCCCATTTTGTCTTTGGATGGCTAGAGCATTCTTTCTTACCAGTGGTGTGTTATGCTTATGTTAGTGATACTGATGTTGGAAAAGCTCTGAAAAGACCAAAGTGGATTCCTGAGCAAAGTGTTAAGACTTTCTGTGTCCTGCAGGAAGGAGCGTGTTCCCTCCAGAGTTATTACGCTGAGGGAATCTCCTCTTATATTAAAGAATGTTAGAAAGAGCCAGGAAAAAACTGAGAAGTGAGCTGTTCCAACTTTCTTATTTTATAGTTGGAGAAACTGAAACTCATATGGAACCAAGGAACTTTTTGAAACGTGTATAGATTCTTAAATTGGCAAGTCTAGAACTTTTGACTTCTTATTCTTGCTTGGCCCAGTGCTCTTTCCATGATTTCATTTAATTGTTGAAACAATTGATATATTAAAGATTAGATAAAAATAATAATAATGAAAATAAAAACAAAAAATTAAATCACAATTGTACTAGGTTTTTTTTTTTTTTTTTTCCTTTTTGTCTTTTTTCG
>NW_007728120.1:165965-169667 GCF_000696425.1 Galeopterus variegatus | reverse complement strand
AGTGTCACGCCCGTACCGGACCGGGACCGGCAACGGGATCGCAACCCTCGGTGTTGCGTCCGCACCTCACTCAGCCAGTGAGCGGCTGGTCTGTATGTGGGATCCGAACCCTCGGCAGGAGCGCCTCTGGCTCCCAAGTGGCGCACTGTAGCAGTGCGCCACCGGGCCGGCCCACAATTGTACTAGGTTTTGAGAGGAGTTAAGAAGAAGCACTTGAATGTTTTTGCAGCATATGGATGTATAATTAATATTGGGAATGATACCACTTGAAGAGAAAACTAGAATATAAAGAGAAAAATTTATGTTTATTTTTTAAATTAGATGTTATTTTTCAACTTAGTACCAAATTAATGACAACTATATTAGTTAAATTTTTGTCTTTTTTCAGTCATGATAACTTGTTCACTGGGTGGGGGTGGGGGGGTGGTTTGCACTCGAACTACCCAGTGATCATCTTGAAGGTGAAGTAGGTAATCGGTTCTGGTAGTCTAGCTTATACTAAACTTGAGCGACTGGTCCTAAATTCTGCACATCATACTGGAGTGGGAATTGATTTGCATGTCATTGGTTTTGGTTACTGCAGGTTTTGTAGTGCATCCCTGAGCATGAGCGCAGAATGAAGCGACGTTTGGATGACCAGGAATCACCAGTGTATGCAGCCCAGCAGCGTCGAATCCCTGGCAGCACAGAGGCTTTTCCTCACCAGCACCGGGTGCTTGCCCCTGCTCCTCCTGTGTATGAAGCGGTGTCTGAGACCATGCAGTCAGCCACGGGAATTCAGTACTCTGTAACACCCAGCTACCAGGTAAGCTGGAGCCAACCAAGGGACTAAGAGTGAGGGAGGAGAAATGGTGATTTTATCCAATTCAAAAAAATTTTTTATTAAGCATTGAGTTAAATATTTAAAATATTTATGGAGTATGAGTAAGTTATAAAAATTAACAAAAACAACGTACATTTGTGTACTTACCACCAAGTTTACAAAAAAGAATGTTGTGATCTTTGAAGTTAACTGTATCCCTTCTTTTCCTCCTTTAAAAAGGTAGCCTCCAATCTGAGCTTTGTGTTTATTATTCCCTTGACTTTTTGTAAGTTGTTTATTGTTTTAATCATTTTTGTTTATATCTCTAAATAACATAATTGTTTATTTGGATACTTTTTTTTTTTTAAAAGATGACCGGTAAGGGGATCTTAACCCTTGACTTGGTGTTGTCAGCACCACGCTTTCCCAAGTGAGCGAACCGGCCATCCCTATATGGGATCCGAACCCATGGCCTTGGTGTTATCAGCACCGCACTCTCCCGAGTGAGCCACGGGCCGGCCCTATTTGGATACTTTTGAACTTCTATATAAATTGAAACAAGTATATTTTCTATTTTTTTTTTTCCTTTTTGTCTTTTTTCGTGTCCGGCAACGGATCGCAACCCTCAGTGTCGCGCCCGTACCAGACCGGGACCGGCAACGGGATCGCAACCCTCGGTGGCCACCGCGCTCCCAAGCGGCGCACTGTAGCAGTGCGCCACCGGGCCGGCCCGTATATTTTCTATTTTGACTCAGTTTTGTTTCGCTCGGTATGGTGAAAAGACTTATCCATGTTTTTATGTGTAAATGTAATTGTATCATTTCCACTCTGATATGAATTACATGAATATACCCAATTTATTTATTCATTCTACTGTTGGACAATTGGGCTGTTTCCACGTTTTTACTATTACCAATGTGCTGCTCTGAACATTCTTATGCATTGCTTTGATAGTAGTGCCCTGCTACTCACAGTGGCAATTCATGACAAAGTAAGAAATTTGTGCCAGAATTTAAATAAAAGTGCTTCTTTTTTTGTTTGTTTGTTTGTTTGTTTGTTTTTTCTTCTCAACGCACTTCTTTTATCAAGAGAGTCTTGCTATGGAGAAAAAAAGCAGCTGAATTAAATAGTGTACTTTTTTGTGAAGTAGTTGGTTTACATTCTGGTGCAAACTCTTTATCTTGTTGCAGACAACTCAGCAGGTTTGAGGACATATTAGGAAGAGTTTCTTGAGTATCTAGTGGAGGGATTGCTGGGTCATAGGGTATGTGTGTCTTTAGCAGGTAATGCCAAGTTGTTTTTCAAAGGTGTACCAATTTAAATTTCCGTAAGTGTTGTATATTCCTATTGTTCCATATCCTGACCAACATTTATTCATCTCTTGCCTGCTCACTCTGTTTTGTAGAAATGGAAGAAATTTTTTTTTCCCCTTTCGTTATGAAAGTGATATATCACCATGGTTTTTTTTTTTTTTTTTTTTCCTTTTTGTCTTTTTTACTGACTGGTAACGGGATCACAACCCTCGGTGTTGCGCCCTCACTGCGCTCAGCCAATGAGCGGGAACCGGTCTCCACATGGGATCCGAACCCTTGGCGGGAGCGCCGCCATGCTCCCAAGCAGAGCACTCTCCAGTGCGCCACTGGGCCGGCCCTCACCATGGTTTTTTAAAAAAGGATACAAGATAACTTTTTCCTCTGACCCCTCAGACTTTCTACCACTGGTACATTTTTGGGGTATACAAAATTTTGTATGCAGATATGAGAGTACTTCAAAAAGTTCATGGAAAGGGTTGTCTGGTTAATTCAGTTGTTTAGAGCAAAGCCTTGTAATACCAAGGTCACAGGTTCAGATCCCTGTGCTGGCCAGCTACAAAAACCAAACAAAACCAAAAAGTTTGTGGAAAAATAGATTTAAAAGATAATACGGGGCTGGCCTGGTGGCACACTGCTACTGTGCGCCGCTTGGGAGTGCGGCGGCGCTCCCACCGAGGGTTCGGATCCCACATACAGACTGGCCGCTCACTGGCTGAGCAAGGTGCGGGCGCAACACCAAGGGTTGCGATCCCGTTGCCGGTCAGTAAAAATTTTTGAAGACCCCTTGTTACAAGCATATCTATATCTACCTACCTAGGTATCTGACTACACTTTTCTTTTTACATACTTTGGATCACACAGCACCTACTGTTCTGCTGTTTGCTTTTTTCATGAAATATATAATGGACAGCTTTCCATTTGAACATATATATGGATAGATCCAAGTAATTTTTAAAAAAAAATCACTGTGTTATTTTTAAGGGTTGCATATGTAATATTCTATTCCAGGTCAGTCTGAACCATAACTTATTTAACTGGTCTGGAGAGGTCTTCTTCAACCTTACTTGTTAGTGAACTTTAAAAAGGTATGGCTGGTACTGGGAATATAAACTGGTGTAATCTTTCTTGAGACCAATTTAGCAGTTAATGTCAGATTTTTTAGTTACTTTTTGACCTAGCAGTTCCATTTCTAGGAATTTATTATAAGAAAAGAAGAGGAAACCCAGGTGAAGTTGGTGATTGCTTAGGTGTCATTCTTCCTCAAGAGTTCCCCTTGATGCAATGTAATGCCTTTATATGGAGCTGGGGAAGCAGTTGGAAGACTAACAAGGGCCGGCCCATGGCTCACTTGGGAGTGTGGTGCTGATAACACCAAGTCCACAGGTTCGAATCCCTATATAGGGATGGCTGGTTAGCTCACTTGGGAAAGTGTGGTGCTGACAACACCAAGTCAAGGGTTATGATCCCCTTACCGGTCATCTTTAAAAAAATAAAAAGAAGACTGCTAACAGATCAAATCTTTTTTTTTTTTGTCCTTTTTGAGACCGGCCGCACCGCGCTCAGCCAGTGAGCGCTGTGAGCGCACCA
>NW_007728120.1:146114-165783 GCF_000696425.1 Galeopterus variegatus | reverse complement strand
TATATAGGATCTGAACCCGTGGCGGGAGCGCTGCTGCGCTCCCACTGCCGCACTCTCCCGAGTGTGCCACGGGCTCGGCCCAGATCAAATCTTTTAAGTTAGGGCTTAGAAGGAAAAGAAGTTGCTTTTTTTCCTTGGGTGATTACTTTTTTTTTTTTTTTTTTCCTTTTTGTCTCTTTTTTTGTGACCGGCAATGGATTGCAACCCTCAGTGTTGCGCCCGCACTGGACCGGGACCGGCAACGGGATCGCAACCCTCGGTGTTGCCCCCGCACCTCGCTCAGCCAGTGAGCGGCCGGTCTGTATGTGGGATCCGAACCCTTGGCGGGAGCGCCGCTGTGCTTCCCAAGCGGCGCACTGCAGCAGTGCGCCACCGGGCTGGCCCGGGTGATTACTTTTATTATCTGAATAGGTTAGTGGCTATTTCCTACACTTGAAATAGTTAAATATATTCCTACAGGAAACTATAATATGCTTGTATAAAACTAGCCATCTCAAATATTTATAAACTCCAATTAAGTCTTGTAAAAACGAATAAACTTGTAAAACTTGTAAAAATATACATGTTGGAATATGGAAGCTCAGAATAATAGTCCATCTTGTGAGAGATACATTAGAACTTTTAGAATTGCCTAAATAGTTTTTTATTCTCAATATGTTTTGTATTGTTTATGTGGATTTATATGTAGTGCTTTATTTTTTCCTTTCACCTCCCACCCCCAGGGTAATTTTTATAAACCTGTGAGGATTTGAAAACTTTATTCTGGGGCCGGCCCGTGGCTCACTTGGAAGAGTGTGGGGCTGATAACACCAAGGCCAAGGGTTCAGATCCCTATTATAGGGATGGCTGGTTAGCTCACTTGGGAGAGCGTGGTGCTGACACCACCAAGTCAAGGGTTAAGGTCCCCTTACTGGTCATCTTTAAAAAAAGAAAAAGCTTTATTCTTTCTTAAGTTGTGGTACACAGTTTACATTGGTCAGAGAAAGAAAGTTTTATGTTATTTACTTATTTTAGGAATGGAGAGATCAGGAATATTGTCATTAGTTGTCTTCTGTAGTGATTAACAGTTCTGAAATAGGAAAATAAAAAAGCTCTGGAAATTTTATAAAGCATTTCTTACAATAGAAATGGAAGGAAAAGGACTTCTACTTTTATTTTACCCCTACATTTGTAAGACACAGGAGAGATTAGAGAGAGAGACAATAGAAAACAAATACGTTTGAGGCCAAACCACCAACAATTTGGAAAAACTTTTTGTTTTACTTTAGAAATAATACTTAGTCACTGTAGCAAATAAAGATAAGCAAAATAAACAAAACAATTCTGTAATTCCACCACCACAAGATTAAATGCTAACATTTTGCTCTAGTCATTGTCTAGGGTTTAAAATCTTTTTATTTTATTATATATTGCCTGTAATGTACATTTATTTATTTGTTTATTCATGTATGGTGGCTGGCTGTTACAGGGGTCAAACCCTGGACTTGGATATTGGTGTTATAAGCATCATGCTCTGACCAATTGAGCTAATTGGCTAGCCCTGTAATGTGCTTTTTAAAAAGTTCTGGGGGGCTGGCTGGTTAGTTCAGTTGGTTAGTGTGTGGTGTTATAACACTAAGGTCAAGGGTTCAGATCCCCATACTGGCCAGCCACCAAAAAAAAATTTTTTTTTAAGTTTAAATCTACATGAAATACATGAATATATTTAGTTTATGAATTATGAGCATTTTTTTTGTGTGTTAAAATATATACACCTATATCGGTGCTGTTCAAAGTGTGGTCCACAAATGGCTGATCTGTATACTTTGTTACTAGTCTGTGATGTGATAAGTACCAAAATTGACAGTGTTTAGAAACTTTTATAGCAATTGGACATCATAATTTTATATCTGTAAAATCCGATGATGAAAATTATGGGTTTATGTATTTTTATTTCTCTTTTCTAGTAATTCACATTTATTGTATTTTACATAAGTAGTAGCCCATGATGGATTGGAGTTTAAGGAAAACTGGTCTTTCACAGATAGTTTGAGAAGCCATAGGCTATATAATTTTTAATATCTAGAAAGTATTCTGTTATGATATGGGTGGGCTATAATTTATTTCTTCAGTTCCTTTTTGTGGGAAATTTGGGTTTCTAATTAATTATCTTTGTGCATGCAGAGATATGCATGCATGCTTCGTGCATTTGTGTTATTTCTCTAGATACATTTGGGGAAGAATGCACAAGCCTTGACATTTCTTTTCTGTATTTCGTCCACACCAGGTTTCAGCTGTTCCACAGAGCTCCAGCAGTCATGGGCCCACCATAGCAGCAGTGCATAGCAGCCATCATCACCCAACAGCTGTGCAGCCCCATGGAGGCCAGGTGGTCCAGAGCCATGCTCATCCAGCCCCACCAGTTGCACCAGTGCAGGGACAGCAGCAGTTTCAGAGGCTCAAGGTGGTATTCAGCTCCTTTCCTTGAGTCAAGAAGTTTATCTTTAGCAGGAAGCATTAGCTTCACCTATTAGTGGTGGTGTGACAACTTTTAACACAAGAGAGCAGGGGATGAATCGAAAGAAGTTGTACTTTTTGTTTTGAAACCTGCTTATATGTATTTTCCATCTTGGCACCAGTGCCTTGTGCAGAGAAGAATATGCTTAAGAACTGTTTGTGAAAGGTACAGATGCCTGGTACTCAAGTATTATCAAAATTAAAGGGCTATTTTCATATAAAATAAACGTTAAAGTCCATTTTTTGGATGCTTCCTTTTGAATTCAATTCTTAGCATCGTATAAGGTTTTATTGAGCACACACGATTGGCTACAGGCCCGTGCAGTAAATCTGCCCAGTAATATATCTTATGGTTTAATCTTTTTCTTCTGTTTATGAATAGCTGAATTGGCTGGCATTTTCAAGTCCACCCTTAGTTAACACTTTTTGGGGAAACTTAATAAAGTTGGGGGAAAACTGTAATTGTGAATTAAGCATCAGTGTTTTCATCTGTTCTGCTGAGTATGTGAGGTAGGTTTCCAGTGCTTTGAAATTCATGAGATGTCTGTGAAGTGAAGCTTGTGTTCACAACTAACCTTGTCACTCTTCTTACTTCAGTGTTACTTTTAATATGTGTGATTGTTGCAGCAAGTGTTCCAGGTTTCAACTTCTCTAATTTTACATATATATAAAATTTTAAATTGAGTATAGGAAATTTAAATTAGGGAACTAGGGGGCTGGCCGGTTAGTACAGTTGGTTAGAGTGTGATGCTGATAACACCAAGGTCCAGGGTTCAATTCCTGTACCGGCCCATTGCCAAAAAAGAAAACTATAAAGAGCAAGATGTTAGATCTTCATTTAATCATATCAGCCTAATTATGTAAAGTTGCTCATAGGTAGGAATGAGCAATATACCCTTGAAAGACACATCCATGTGTAGCAAATATTTCTTCCTTCTGTTTTCCTTGATACTTAATTTAGTTCTCCCTGACCCCTGCCCTCACTGGTTTGGGTTCTCAGGAACTTGTTTAATATTGACCTAAGGGCATTAAATGCTACATAAGTATCATAAAGCATACCAAAGCTAAGATATATGGAGGAATATTGTAAAATTTACTGTGTTGGTTTAAATAATTAATAATTGACTAAAGCAAAGTCTTTAAAGAAAGTGCAAATTATTTGGGCTTGAAACTTCACTCTGGGTTCTGTCTTTGGGAAAGTTTATATAAGCAATACTGGGGTTTTTCTTAAAACATTTTTACTCTCTGCTTGTAAAGTGATGGCTGTGTACCAAAATTTATTATTATTATGGACTTGGCATTTCACCAAGTCCTGAAAATATTTAGTTTGGTATGATAAATTCCATATTAATACTGTATTCAGCAGCTAATACCTTAATGTTGCAAAAAAGCTTATAAACTTGCTGTTAAACTAACAAAAACATGTTTATTATAGCCTTTTCCAACGAGCCCTATCAAAGCACAGCACCTGTTTTAGTTACCTTCCTCATAGGAGTCTTGGGTATAAGTATACGGATTGTGCTTTGTTTGCTTTACAGAAACTGGCAAGGAAGCAAGGAAGGGCTTTGGATTTGGGGTTATAGAGTAAGTTATTGGTAGTGTTAGGATTCCTTTCTCTGTTCTTTTAGTTACAAGCCCTTGACTGTGTTCCTAACACAACTTGTTGTATTTCCTTTCTAATGGGGAGAGGTAAAATGCTTCTTGTGCCTCCATGTAATTTAACTCAGTATTCCCACGTTGCCACATTTTTGGACCAATCTTAAAGTGCTTTACAAGCATTCGAATCAACTTCAGTAAACCATTTATAATCTATAATAAGGAAGTGTGTCCAGTGAGAGTTCTCAGGTTATTTCAAGTGTCTATACTTTCTTATTGGCCTTTGGCAGATTGGTGACATGGAGAGATTTGAATAATTTGAAGTATGTTTGATGTGATGTAGTTATCTGTTGAGTGCCAGCAGCACAGATATTAATACATAGTTAGCAAGTTCTCTTTACAGTTGCTTGAGTTTGTCTCTCTAACAAGATTGTAAACTTCAGAAGGTTCGGGACCTTAATAATTTTCTGTTGAAGTGAGCCAGGAAAATTCCTTAGCAGGATCTAAGAGTCTCCCGAGTGCTTCCATAAATCTGTAGTGTCTAAATAACTATCCAAGTTGTTTTCTTATAAATTGTGCTTCCTAGAACTATATATGCGCTTTTATCAAGAGTTAGACTATACTTTAGATAATGAGGGAACTTCCTCACTATTCTCACATGCAGGTGGCTCCTTTATAATGTGGGTGTCATGCTGGGTTTTTTAAGCGTAGTGTTATTTTATAACTATTTTTTTATAACTATTTTTCCAACAGTGGCTTACTATAACCTTCAATACCTTTTTCTTCCAAATATGAACATAACACACATCATTTCTTTTCTTCGGGTTTCTTTTTCTCTCTCTGCAAGTAGTTATATCATGTTTGTTATTTTTGATAACTCTTCCTTTGTCATATGATGGAGAGTGCTATTCTTAAATATCTTTTAAAGTCTTTGTTTTTTCTGCAACTTAGAGTTTTATGTCTGATCAACTTGATCCTTAATAAAACATTTCAATACGAAAAATTCTGAATATGAATTAAATAGCCCATTAAATTTCAACAGAAATTGTCACATTATTTGTAAAATACAGAAAAAACCAGCCATCAAACAAGTGGGTATTGACTTAAGTGTACAATCTGCGCTCTAGCTACACTGAAGTGTTCTGATTAACCATGGCCATAATGGTAGTTTGGACAACTCTCAAAATACCGTTTGTCTCAGTTCGTTAGTGCTGTTATAACAAAGTACCTGGACTGGGTAATTTATAAATAATAGAAATTTCTCACAGTCCATTTTTTTCCCCAGAGACTGGGAAATCCAAGGTCAAGGTGATAGCAGGTTCAGTGCCTGGTGAGGGCCTGGTATTTGCTTCCAAGATGGCACCTTGAACGTTGTTGTTGTCTCATGGTGGCAGAAGGGCAAAAGGGATCAATGCTAGTTCCCTCCAGCCCTTTATAAGGTCACTAATCCCATTGTTAATCGCTTAATCACCTCCTAAAGGCTCCCCTTAATACTATCACGTTGGTGATTAAGTTTCAACATGTGAATTTTGGGA
Source organism: Galeopterus variegatus (assembly GCF_000696425.1). Classification (NCBI taxonomy): domain Eukaryota; kingdom Metazoa; phylum Chordata; class Mammalia; order Dermoptera; family Cynocephalidae; genus Galeopterus; species Galeopterus variegatus. The sequence goes on along the minus strand of NW_007728120.1, from coordinate 160,156 downwards.
GACACATTTAAGCCATAACACCATTTAATTGTTCCATTTTACAGTGTATCGAAAGAGTGTGGTTTATGTCAAATCAGATGTTTATTTCTTTTTTTTTTTTTAATTTTTATTTTGTCGATATACAATGTGGTTGATTATTGTGGCCCATTACCGAAACCTCCCTCCCCAGATGTTTATTTCTGAAACATGTTGAACCTGATATTTTGTATAATTTAAAATATTTATCCCAGAGTATATAGGAAACACTTCGTGGGTATTTCCTTTGAGTATTTCCTGATTAAAATTAAGTTGTCCTAACTCAGACTCATAACTTTTTAGACTTTCAAACCTTTTTCTCTTTGTTGTGGATCACTTTTGAATGCTAGCTCTCCCTTATCTCCCATATCCGATCAGTTCCTGATATCTGTCACTTCCGCCTCCCCAAAAGCTTTAGTCTATGCAGCTCTCTCTGTTCTTTTGTCCAGTACTGTAATTCAAGTCACTACTCTTACATAAGTTATCCAATTGTCCCTATATCATAACTGGTCTTATTATTTTCTTTCAGTCTATACTGCCCTTGTGCCAGTTTTTCTCTACACTGTAGCCAAATTGAATACATGAAAGTGCAGAAAAATATGATAAAAATGTGCAGAAAGTGATAAAAATAATAAGATTTACAAGTCCTTTCAGGATCTAGATCCTACTGCTTCTCCTGTCTCATCTCTTTTTACTCTTCCTACCAATACTCCTCCTCTTCACCACAAACCCTCCAGCCAAACTAAACTGTTTTCACATTTCCAATGTACCATATGGTGTCCTGTCTGGGATTTTGCCATACTGCTTCCTTTGACTTTTTTTAGTGGTCTTCACTTTTGCTAACTTGTGTAAACTTAGGTCTCAGTTTATATATCACTCCTGGGGAAGCCTTCTTCCTCATTTTTTGGGGGGCGGGTGGGGATGTGCTCTCCAGGCGCTCAATGATTACTGACTTACCCCAACTGTGTTATAATTCTCAATTGGGTGTGAATGATCTGTAGAGTAGAAGCTGTGACTTATTTTTCATTGAATCCTTGGTACCTGCATTGGACTTGTCATATTATAGCTCAGTAGATACTTATGAAATGAATAAATGAGTGATGTATTAATGTGATTTTTCTTCACTGATTATTCTCTCCAAAATTATCCACGACAAGGCTAAAGATTATATGAGGTCATTTTAATTTTAGGCTTGAGTGTTATTATTGGCATCTATACTAATTTTTAATATTATATATGTATATCTGTTTCATTTACTATGTTAAGTTTATTTAAGCATAAATTATTTTTTGTAATTCTTGGTTTTCTTTTTATAACCTTGAGATTTATCCCTGTCTCAGGTGGAGGATGCGCTATCCTATCTTGACCAGGTGAAGCTGCAATTTGGTAGCCAGCCTCAGGTCTACAATGATTTCCTTGACATCATGAAGGAGTTTAAGTCTCAGAGGTAAAAGACGTGTGGTTGTACTCAAGTTTTGTTCTTGGCATGTTGATTTTGGAGGGAAGATACAGCTTATTCTTATCTGCTGGATAAACAAGGATACTCCCTTTTTGAAGTTGAATTTTCAGGATCCTGCCTTTATTTTATATATTTCTTTATTAATGGAAATTATAGCCACTAGGTTTTTTTCTATTAGTAAATTTTTCTTAACTAAAATTTTTCTTAGTAGTTTCTCTCAATCAAGGAAGTAGCACTGGTAATGATTTAGGCTTCTTGATTTTTTAATGGCTTAAGATACCCTGATATTCTGGCATGGAGCTATTGTAGGAGAGGTACTCATCTGAACTATGTAGATGCATGCCCACAAAATGATTGTACTGGTGTATCAAAGGTTGGATCTTGCTTGGGAATTGCAGCTTTAGTTTTACTGTCTGAGTATTATTTGCTTGATAGGATTGTTACCATGAACATATATTCTGTTCAAAATTGTGACCAAGCCTCTTTAGATCTAAAGCTAAATGGCTTTAGAATTTTAGTGTTCTTTGTGTGTCATTAATCTTATAATGTGCAGGTTGATTTTTATCTATTTTTCTGTTTTGAGAAAACCTAGTGGAATTTTTTTCTTAGTTGAGTGTTTGCCAAGCTTTCCATTAATCACTTTTCTTTCTTTTTTTTTTTTTAATCAGCATTGATACTCCAGGGGTGATTAGTCGTGTGTCTCAGCTGTTCAAAGGCCACCCTGACCTGATCATGGGCTTCAACACCTTCTTGCCACCTGGCTACAAAATTGAGGTGCAAACCAATGACATGGTGAACGTGACAACTCCTGGCCAGGTTCATCAGATCCCCACCCATGGCATCCAGCCCCAGCCTCAACCACCACCCCAACATCCTTCCCAGCCTTCAGCTCAGTCAGCCCCAGCTCCTGTCCAGCCAACTCCTCAGCCCCCACCTGCCAAAGTCAGCAAGGTAAGCACTTGGAAAATATTGCATATCTGAAACATCCTCCTTTGACATTTTTCCTTTACATAAGACTTAGATAGATACCCAAATTACAAAGATTTCATCAGAGAAGATGTAGTAGTCACGTAATGTTGTTTATGTTTACACAGCACATTTAGATATCTATTTAAATTAACATATCAGCAATCTACAAGGACTTTGTCCTTGACTTCTGCCTATTAAGAAAGCATCCAACAGGTGGTGATGGTGTTTGTGTAGACAGCACAGACAGAAATGGTCATCTTATGGTCAAATTTTGCTTCTGCCCATAGTCATCATTTTACAGAAGTTATTCCACTTACAGATTAGGTCATATCAAGGCAAGCAGAAGATCCTGTTGATGATGATGATGATGAGGTGTTCTTGGTCTAGAATTGCATTGTCTCATACAGTAGCCACGAGCCACATGTGACTATTTAAATTAATTAAAATTCCATTTTTCAGTTGCACTTGCTACATTTTAAGTGCTCAATAGCCACATGTGGGGCCGGCCCATAGCTCACTCGGGAGAGTGTGGTGCTGATAACACCAAGTCAAGGTTTAAGATCCGCTTACCGGTCATCTTTAAAAAAAAAAAGCCACATGTGGCTTGTGGCTGTTGTACAGGACAGTGCAAATAAAGAACATTTCATCATCTCAGAGAGTTCTATTGGACAGAGCAGGTCCAGAAGACTTTTTAGAAAGATTTTTATTGTGTTGTAATTGATTATACATATTTTGGGGGTTCAACTTTGACATATGTTGATCAGCTCAACTTTACTAGCATATATATTGTTACAAATCATACTTATACTTTATGCCCCTTGTCCAATCTTTCCCTATCCCCCTCTCCCCCCCCGAATAGTTTTTTATGTGGAGTTAAAGCAACAATTGAGGTGTTGTCTTTTTTGACATTAAAGATCTGTGTAGAATGAATTTATTTCTAATCGTACCTGTTGAGTTAGTGAGCTTTAAAATTGCATATGAAAAATTATTCCCTGTAATTGAAGATAGCTTCAGTTTTAAAGTTTTATTTAGAAAATTTGAGGCCATGATATTTGTATCAGAATGTGTGACCTCTCTACACTTCTCACCCCTGTCCAATATGATTTGAGTGGGCTGAAATGGCCTGGCCTGGGTGAATAAATAAAGGATATAAATTGGTCAGACACCTTGTTTCTCTTTAATTTGAACTTTCTTTCCTTATGTCAAACCATCTGTGCTCCTGAGGAGAATACTTTTTTCTTTTTAGCCTTCTCAACTTCAAGCACATACTCCAGCCAGTCAGCAGACTCCCCCACTCCCGCCATATGCATCCCCACGTTCTCCACCAGTCCAGCCTCATACACCAGTGACAATCTCATTGGGAACGGGCCCATCCTTGCAGAACAATCAGCCTGTGGAGTTTAATCATGCTATCAACTATGTTAATAAGATAAAGAACAGATTCCAGGGCCAACCGGATATCTACAAAGCGTTCCTGGAGATTTTGCACACATACCAGGTAAGAGCATTGACCATTCAGCCTGTCTTAACCAGGCCACCATCTGAGGGTATCTACCTCAAGAAGAACTTGAATAATCATTATCCTGTCTAAATTCGTACTACAAATTAACCAGTTAGAAAGGATGATGTGTGTTTATAAAACCAGTTTTATTTGCCTGATGTGATTGCCCTGTAGCTGTAGCATTCAGTCAAGATGTTTAAAGTCTCTGCCCTGTGGAATGTATGCCTGTTTTATCTGGGAAGTATAGAAGACAATTTGTACAGTCTAGTTAATCTACACTAGAAGAAGAAATTTCTCTTATGTTTTGTGTTTTATTAGTTGGTAGTGGTCCTCTGGGCATTTATATTTACTGCTGTAGTTTTAAAAGGAATTAATTGTCATTAACCATCTTCCGCTCCTTTCTTAAAGCTTAAAGTCAGAAAAGGTGCTAAGAACATGAATTTTCTTCTTAAGTGTAGTCTATGTAGATAACAACATTGCTCTTATCAGAAATTACAGAAAGTGTGCAAAGGTGACTGATTCAAAACAATGGTCCTCTAATACGATCTCTTCCAATTTGTAATTCCTCAGAAGGAGCAGCGAAATGCCAAGGAAGCTGGTGGAAACTATACTCCAGCGTTGACTGAGCAGGAGGTGTATGCCCAGGTGGCTCGTCTCTTTAAAAACCAGGAAGATCTGCTGTCAGAGTTTGGACAGTTCCTACCAGATGCCAACAGCTCTGTGGTAAGTTTTATGTAGAAGAACTATACTCTTTAGGATTATTATCTTAGAAACTAAGTTGGAAATTTGTAATCAGAAAGGGACTTTTCCTAGATGACACGTATTTGTTTTGATAAGAGCATTAATCTCTTTCATGTGTCTTAAATCAGCTTTTAAGCAAAACAACTGCTGAGAAGGTTGATTCTGTGAGAAATGACCATGGAGGCACTGTGAAGAAGCCCCAACTGAACAATAAGCCACAGAGGCCCAGCCAGAATGGCTGCCAGATCCGCAGGCACTCTGGAACGGGAACCACCCCTCCAGTGAAGGTGAGAATGGGCAGTGGCTGCTCACTTTGACTTCCATGAGTAAGTCTAGTGGACAAGTACTCTCTATGTGGTCATATTTTCTTATCCTAAGCATGATGACAATTGGATCTGGATATTCCAATCCAGTAGGTTGATATATGTCCCAGAAACCCAATGCCAGGCTTCTTATCTGGCTTTACAAAAGAGTGTTAGAATAACACTGATTGCTTGGATGACTGTGCTTTTTTGAGTTCTTATTGTTTTTTTCCTATATTATCTCTTTTCTTTGCCATCAGCTGTCATTTCATTTTTTTGTTTGCTGCCAAGGGTTTCTTAGACTTACTTATTTTTCCTTTCTTCTGATTTGATGCTTTAGACTTGCCTTGTGCTAAGAAAGAAGATTCTTGGGTTTGATAATTGTTTCAGGAATAAGTGAATGGTCTCTGAGGTCCTCTTATGAATAAAGTGTATATGCTTTGTGAGATCTGTTTGGTCTAGAGGCCTGTACTGCCCAGGATTCTTTGTATGGTTTCCAGATCTTATCTGAATAATCTTAATCTCCAAGGCAGGACCTTTGGGCTGTAGCAGAGGGAGGTCTTAAACTCCTATTAGTAACCCATCACCTGATGTTTCGTATTATAATGAGTACTGATAGTCTGCTTACAGAAAGCTAAGCTTGTTCCCTTCTTTGATGTAGTGCAGCTGTGATAGTGAGAGGGCTAGGTGTATATATCGATTGTTGAATTCCTTAGTGACTTCTAAAGCAGTATGTATTATGGAAGAGATAGCTATGTCTACAATTTAAAGAATAAAGGCTGGTGGAATGTGTAATAGTAAGAGGTGACTGGTGAACAGGAGAATAACTACAAAGACTGACAATAGGTGTTGGTGACATTTTTGAAGGACTTTTTTTTAGTGTTTGTAATGGTTTCTCCTTTTGAAATTAAGTTGAACATAGTAATAGTTTGTTTCTTCACTTCAATAAACAGTATTAGTTATGTAGGTAGCAAGAATCAGCTCAGTAGGTATGCTCCACTCTCGGATTTATCTCCTCCCATACTTAATTACCCACAGGTGGAAACAATATATAGGGGGCTTACAATTCCACACCTACTTTCTCCTTCGTCAGTGTAAGCCGAGGCTATGGCTTCTAAGAAAGTGTACTCTGAGATGGCCAAGGTAAATGTGCTGCTTCTCACTGAGTTTGTGTATTTTTTTTACAGATAGTGAGGATTTTTAAAAGTAAATTTTTGCTTGACAGAGTTATGTCATGGCCTATTCATTTCCTTTAAAAGAACAATGTTAGTCTGAGTGGATATTGCTAAGATAGTTATTCCTTCTATTAGGAAAATAAACTGTGCTTTTTTGTGAATTTTTTTAATGAAATATTATTAAAGGTTAAAGATTGATTTCTGTCCATTCCAGGCAATCTACACCAGCTCTTTTTACAAATAGCCTCTTCTTCCTAAACAGGTACAAAAACAAGGCAGTGGCATTAGATTCCAAATAAAGTTGCTTCTGGCCTCTGGAAAAAGTAAGGATATTAATCTAAAAGTTTGTCACAGTAATGCCGTGATCATTTCTGGAGAGACCTTTTGGGGAATAGAATGACCTGTGAACCTCCAGAGGAGAAAGAAACTGACAGGCAAACTGAAATAAAAAAGACAAATAGAAACCTTTTATGGTTTAAAGTGAGTTAGTGACTTGAGTTCTCTTTTGTTCCAAATTATTAGCCAGCAGTGGTTTCAGTGATGGAACCATTGAACACAGATGAAAATAAAATTCAGAGAAATCCACTCTTTGAATCTTACATGTTGGTATTTTTCCATCTTTGCAGAAAAAACCCAAACTGCTCAGCCTAAAGGACTCTTCTATGGCAGATGCCAGCAAGCATGGTGTAGGAACTGAATCATTATTTTTCGATAAAGTGAGTAATGAATTAATTAGATTTGATACTAACTATTAATGCCAAATGAAAATCACCTTATCCCCAAGAAGGTTTTTTTTTTTTAAAGCATCAAACTGATCAGGACTGATTTTTTTTTTAGCATAGTTCCCAAGTTGTGTCTTTTCAGTCTGCTAGAACTATTAGCACAGCTAGAGAAATGATAGCATTGTCTGCTTTGGTTTCATTAAGTAGTTTGTGGCAAAATATAGCATTTTCCATGGTAGAAGACAGGTTTTTAGAAAATGTATCATGTTCTTCTCAAAAGATGTTTGGACCTCCCTGGGGATTGTCAGTACCTGCACCAGTTGTTGAGGACTTCAGATGAGTTGTAATCTAATTGCTGTGATACTAATTTGTGGTATGCACATATTGGGTTCAGGGAATTCTGATTTAATTGTATGTTTTCAAAGCTCCCCAGGTGATTCTAATGAGCAGCCACAGTTGAGATTACTGATATAAATGGTGTTGTTTAGACTACAATGCTAAATATTTACTTTTGGAACTGAAACTCTGGATTGGTCATCTAGCCAGCTTAGTTTTACTTTATGCCATTGAACATTTTTAGATTTTTGGATATTAAAATGCTTAATATTGTAAATAGAAGAAGGAAAAAGATCAGGTTAGAGGACAGAAGTATCTTATATTCAGTGATCATTATCAAGATTACCAGAACTTAATAACAGTGTTGACAAAGACTCTTGCTGAAAACATCTGTTAGGAGAGGCAACAAAAGCTTGGGGACCTCTGATATGGTTTGGAGAATTAAGCATATGAGAAGGTATACTCCAGGATCTCACTATAAAAATTTTTATTATGGCAAATTTTAAACATATATAAAATTAAAGAGAATATAGTAAAATGATCCTTCACATATACCTATCATTCAGCTTCAGCAGTTCCCAACTCCTAGTCGATGTACTTGTTTTATATATACTCTCACCCATCCCAGATCACTTAGACACAAATCGCAGTTACAATATTATTTCATCCATAAATATTTTGGTAAGTTTCTTTTTAAAATGACTCCTTTTTTCCAAATAATCATCACATCTAAAAAACTTAACATTAATCCCTTAGTATTATTAAATATCAGTTCAAATTTCCCAAGTTTTTAAAAAGTAATTGAGGATCTCAGTTCCCCACTTAACTTTTATTATTTTGGTTGTCCTCATAAGGTCCGAAAGGCTCTACGGAGTGCAGAAGCCTATGAAAATTTCCTGCGCTGTCTTGTTATTTTTAATCAGGAGGTGATTTCTCGGGCTGAGCTTGTGCAACTAGTCTCTCCTTTCCTGGGGTAAGTGAAGTGAGGGGCTTAGCCCTGATGCGTGATATGAAGGCAAGGTAATACTTGATTTGCGAGAGTATATGGTAGGGAAAGTTAATGTCAAATGTCACTGTCAAGAGAGTCCTGAGAGGTCTTCTAGTCCAAGTCTAAAGATGAGAAAATAGTCAGAAAGGGCACCAAAGTATCTATTGACTAGTGGCCAAGAGTAGTAGCTTCTCGTCCTCTGCTCAGTGCTGGGATGTTTATAGAGACAAATCTCTCTCAGGGTTCTAGAATCTTGACTGTATCTGACAACCTAAGAATATTGTGAACATTGAAGCAATATTCTTGATCAAAGGAATGGCTAGTTATTTCCTAGTTTCAATGCAACTCTTCCATCGTCATTTTAACTGATGTGAGAGTATTCTGTAAGAAAAGGGGAAACCAAATGCTCAAAAGCAGTGTTTGCCACTTAGTCAGGAAATAGTAGTCATTGGAATTTGTCCCTGGTAGCAGAGTTCTGCCCCAACACCAAATGGTGGTAGTCATACCTCAGGATAACTGCACAGTGCCTCTAAATTGCTTATCAGTTTTTGGTTTGGTTCTTCAGGAAATTCCCTGAATTGTTTAATTGGTTTAAAAACTTTCTGGGCTATAAGGAGTCTGTACATCTGGAAACCTTTCCAAAGGAACGAGCCACAGAGGGCATTGCCATGGAGATAGATTATGCGTCTTGTAAACGCTTGGGCTCCAGTTATCGAGCCCTACCGAAGAGTTATCAGCAGCCCAAGTGTACAGGACGGACTCCTCTCTGTAAAGAGGTAAGGCCTTCCCTAATGAGGAACAGCCCTGGACCCTCAGCTTCATCCTGAAGGGAGTGGTGGTACTAAGGATTAAGAATTTACGTGGATGATTAAATTAAGAACATTCTCTATCCTTTTTCAAAAGAAAATGTTTTACATTTATATTCATAGCCTTTGTCATACTAGTGTCCTTTTGTAAGCTTGCTGAAGGTGAAGTATATGCAGTAATGTTAGCTGTTTATTCCCTCCCTTAGTTTTTTGTCTATCTTTTTATTGAGAATGCTCAATCTCCAGAAAGCTTTTGTAGACTTTTATTTCAGTCTCTTCTTCTACCCAAAGGTTTTAAATGATACTTGGGTTTCCTTCCCTTCATGGTCTGAGGATTCCACCTTTGTTAGTTCCAAGAAGACTCAGTATGAAGAACATATTTATCGCTGTGAAGATGAACGCTTTGAGGTACAACTTCTTCTGTCATTTGAAGTTTGGGGAAGTAGGAGATGGGAAGGTTGGCTTTTTTAGACTGAAGACACAGGCTCACATTCTTCTGTGGTAAATGCTTGTTGTGGTACTTACCATGCTTTATGCATTTGTCAAGTATAGTATTAGTCTGTTTCTGTTTAGTCTATTTGTATTAGTCCGTTTCTGTTGCTTATGGTAGAAATACCTGGAACTGGGTGATTTATAAGAAATTGGAATTTATTGCTTCAGTTTTGGAAGGTGAGAAGTCCAAAGTCCAGGGAACACTCATGGTGAGAGCCTTCTTTGGTGGTGGCTTTTCAGCAACCTCAGGGGTTTCACATGGTAGAAAATGGTGGAGCAGAGAGAGACTAACCTCTTCCACTCCTCTTAAAGCCCTCAGAACCACGCCCCTGACCATCGTTATTAATCCATTCACTGTGGCGTGACCCTTCAATCTAATCACCTCTTCAAGGCCCCGCCTTTCAATTACCATAATAGAATTTCCCACACTCAACAGCTACAGTGGGAATTAAGCTTCCAGTATATGGACTTTGGGGGAAACAATTCAATCAGTCCACAGCAATATCAGTAAAAAAAATTTTTAATGGCAGATGTGACTTATCTAGGTTACTTTAGCCCCTTTAACTGAAGTTATCCATTGATGAGTAAGTAATCCTTTGGATTGTGAATGGCATTTAAAGACAATTGTGTTTCATATACTATAGAAAATCAGTATTCTGAGGTCTATAGAGATTTCCTGGAACTGGGTTTTTTTGGGGGTGGGGGGAAAGTAGGTGGTGTCTGGCCAGGAATTAAACCCTGGACCTTGGTGTGTTATCCACACTGCTCTCTAACCAACTGAGCTAACTGGCTAGCCCCCCCTGAAACTTTTTAAATGATTCATTTTAAGGTCTGTATGTATTGTTACTCTTAGCAGGTATCTTGTTGTTAACCAACCAACTCTGCTGTGACAGCAGGAATTCTCTCATTTCTGGTATTGATTTGGCTCTGTTTGAAAGAAAGTTAAACTAGGGACTTTATTTTAAAGTTGTTGAAGGGAAGAGCTAGAGTGAATAAATGAGCTTATTTACATGGATAGGAGGAGATGTCTTATTCTTTTTTCTTAATCCATACTGATTTAGCTCTCTTCCAGTTTTCTCCCTTCATACTTGCTTCACCTGTTTCAGTGTGTTTTGAATGAAGAACCACATGCTGCCTGGCCATTGGCAGGTGGTTGGCCATCTTTGCCCCAGTGTTTATGAGTTTCAACCATTGCAGAAAACTATATCATGACAGATGTTAACTTCCATGGGGAGTTTAATCAAGCTAAAGAAAGCCTTTTTTTGTTACCTGTGCTTAGTAAGGTTAGGTGATAAGTTAGAAAGCAGAGCTTAGCATCTCTTTTTCACAGGCTGTTCCTGTTCTCTCAACTGGTACGCCTGCAAATGTGAGGCAACATCCTCATTCCCATTTGTGACTACAAGGGTGAAGATGAAAGAAGTGTGATGTGTGTGTATGTGCTTAGGATTTGGTGGGATGGGCTAGTTTGAAGGAGTGTTCCTTTATCAATCAAGAGAGGTTAGTAATGCAGTACAGACAACCCCCACATCTTAGTGACTTGTAAAAACAGTTTTATATTTTGATCATTCTTACATGTGCATTGATGTTTAGCAGGTTTTGCTCATTAGAACCCCTTTTTGGGACCCAGGCTGACATAGTGCCACCATCTTGAGTACTGCTAGTCACTAGAGGGAAAAGAGATCTCAGAAGAATCTCACACCCTTAAATGTCCCAGCCTAGAAGTAATAAACATGACTTCTACCTACCCCATCACAACTTATTTGCCAGAACTAGTTACATGGCCCTATCCAATCATAAGGGAGCTCGGAAGTTTAGTCCATCATTTGTCCATAATTGGGGGAGCAGGGGGGACCAGAAATAACCACAGTCCCAAAACAAGAAAACTTAGGGAGCACTTCTGCAGATACTTGGTTGTAGGTCCTTGAAACTGCTTGTTTACTTCATTTTCTGTTTCTTATTAAGAAAATCTTGTATTAAGACTAGGAAAAAAGTAGATTCAAAGTTTGTCAGTCATATGTTTAACCAGGATAGGCTAGGGCACTGCCAAAAAATAAGTGCCAGGAGTTCAGTAAAAATTTAAATGGTTACACACAGCTACAACATTGACTCCTTAAGGAATGAATAGTCACTGTTGTTACTACTACTGGATATGGATATTTCAGTAAATTTAAATATTTCAAGTTATGGTACATAAAGCTTGTCTTGAGATTGATTTATCATTTTGAATGGTCTTTTAGAGATTGTTTGATTGTTATTGTTCGTAACAGATCTTAGCAATTCAGGAAAGTTTAGGGTAAAGTATCGGTAAAGTTGTCTCCTGTTAGGTCCCTCTGGTCTAGGATCAAGCACACTATGGTGCTGGTGACAGAAGTAATAACTACCATTTATTTATCTTTTTTTTTTTTTCCTTTTTGTCTTTTTTCATGACCGGCAACGGATTGCAACCCTCAGTGTCGTGCCCGTACCGGACCGGGACCGGCAATGGGATCGCAACCCTCAGTGTTGCACCCGCACCTCGCTCAGCCAGTGAGCGGCCGGTCTGTATGTGGGATCCGAACCCTTGGCCGGAGCGCCTCCACGCTCCCAAGCGGCGCACTGTAGCAGTGCGCCACTGGGCCGGCCCCCATTTATTTATCTTTATTGTATGTTTTTTTGTGTGCCGGGCATTGTGCTAAACACTTTATGTGGGTCCTATCATTTAATCCAGAAAACCACCTTGTGAGACTAGTAGGTGCTGTTGGCGCTATCTTATTGACGTGGAAACAGTCTTATATAGCTAGCACAGCAGAGCCAGGATTCAAATGTAGGGAGTTTGACTCCCTACCTTATTCTCCTGACTACTATTCTATTCTGGTTTGGACCTTAAGCCTCGCCCTTTTTTATATTCCTCCTTAGCTTGATGTAGTTTTAGAGACCAATCTGGCAACAATCCGGGTTCTGGAAGCAATACAGAAGAAGCTTTCCCGCTTGTCTGCTGAGGAACAAGCCAAATTTCGCTTGGACAACACCCTTGGGGGCACGTCGGAAGTCATCCATCGAAAGGCACTCCAGAGGATATATGCTGATAAAGCAGCTGACATCATTGATGGTCTGAGGAAGAACCCCTCCATTGCTGTTCCAATTGTCCTTAAAAGGTACCTGAGCAAATGTCCCCTTCCTGCTAGTATATTTCACAGTAGATTCAGTGTCCCATTAAATTAAGACTCTCTCTCTTTTTTTTTTTTTTAAAAGATGAACAGTAAGGGGATCTTAACCCTTGACATGGGAGAGTGTGGTGCTGATAACACCAAGTGAGCCACAGGCTGGCCCTATGCTCTCGTTTTGACCTGATTGTCCCTTGAGACCTCTGTTTCTCCCCAGCCCTGGTTGTTGGAAATTGGACAAAGCGGGATAGTAGAACTTCTTGTTGGGGTTCTGTGTAACCAGCATTAGAGAAGAAACCTTGAAAGTTCATGGAGGAGTGTTCTCTGTGTATGTTTGAGGGGGTGTTTTAAAATACAGAAAAGAACAGAGAAGAAAACAACTACCCATATTCCTGCCACTCAATACTAAACGTTATTATTAACATCTTCGTTTTTCTGTTTTTCTTTTGTTTTTGGCAGCTGGACTTTAAGGGGATCCAAACTCTTGACCCTTGCGTTACCATGGTTTTCAATGAGAAAAATCACCCTTTGTCTTTGTAAAATTTGATACATGCTCTTTATAAAAAACAAGATGTAATTTACCATTTTTACCAAGGATGTCTTACTTTCTCATAACAAGCCTCTGTGTCAGACTTAGGTATAGAGGGGCTGTTGTACCCACCAAAAGCCAAGCATCAAATAGGCCACAGAATGGACTGAGCCCCAAGTCCTCTAAGTCCATGGCACTCTTGAATCCTCCACTAAGATCTGGGTCCTCTCAGTAGAACCTGGTGGAAATTAATTCTTGTTTGCTGTGTAGTTCACAATTGTCCATATTTTATTTTTTACTCTCTAGTCTTCCCCTCAAGAGCTGGCATAGATTGATGGTTATTCCTGTTCTTCTCAGTAGATTTAACATCTGACTCTTGAGACAGGTTATTATTCAATTGTAGTACTATTTTTGGTTTTTACTCTTCTCTGTCTTCTGGAGCATTAGGATCAGTTGTTCTGATCAGAACTTCCCAGACTGTGTCCAAAAGAACATTACTATGCAAGTTCTCTGTTGTTGGACTTCTGCATTTCCATTAGCATAGCAAATGCTCTGGGAAGTCTGCAGTAAAGAATCATGTTTAAGGGCCAGCCTGTAGCTCACTCGGTAGAGTGCGGTGCTGATAACACCAAGGCTGCAGGTTCGGATCCTATATAGGGATGGCCGGTTTGCTCACTGGCTGAGCGTGGTGCTGACAACACCAAGCCAAGGGTTGAGATCCCCTTACCGGTCATCTTTTTTTTTTTAATTTAAAAAAAAAAAAAAAAAAAAAAGAATCATGTTTAACTTCATTTTAAATGGCCAAGGAAGAAGAACCCTTTTTTCATGGAATACTTACTGGCATGTCAAGGGTCATGTCATATT
>NW_007728120.1:103980-145922 GCF_000696425.1 Galeopterus variegatus | reverse complement strand
GTGATTTCTTTGTTTTGTTGTTTTGTTTTTATTTGTTTAAATTAAGGTATAATTTACATACAGTAAAATTTACCCTTTCTATTTATTTTTATTTATTTATTTATTTATTTATTAAAAGATGACTGGTAAGGGGATCTTAACCCTTGACTTGTTGCTATCAGCACCACACTCTCCCAAGTGAGCTAACCGGCGATCCTAAATGGGATCCGAACCCGTGGCCTTGGTGTTATCAGCACCACACTCTCCCAAGTGAGCCACGGGCCGGCCCCCAAATTTACTTTTTTTAGAGTGCAAGTTTTGACAAATATATACAGGCATGTAACTGTGGCCGCAATCAAGAGACAATACACATCACAGCATTATTTGAGATAGCCAGGATGTAGAAACAACTTAAATGTCTATTCACAGATAAATGGATTTTTTAAATGTGGTATATACATACAATGGATTTTTTTTTTTTTTGGCAGCACCTATTTTGAACTAACCATGGAATATTATTTAGCCTTAAAAAGGAAATCCTGTCACACGCAACAATATGGATAACCTTGAGGACATTATGCTAACTGAAATAAGTTGGTAACAAAAGGACAAATACTGCATGATTCCAGTTATGAGGTATCTAAAATAGTCAAACATGTGGAAGCACTGAGTAGAATGGTGGTTGCCAGGAGCTGGGGGGAGGGGAAACGGGGAGTTGCTATTCAAAGGGTATGAAGTTTCAGTTATGCAAACTGAGTAAGTTCTAGAGATCTACAGTACAACATGCGCCTATAATTAACAACACTGTACTGTACACCTAAACATTTGTTAAGAGGGTAGCTCTCATGTTAAGTGTTCTTACCGGGCTGGCCCGTGGCTCACTCGGTAGAGTGCGGTGCTGATAACACCAAGGCCCCGGGTTCGGATCCCATATAGGGATGGCCGGTTCGCTCACTGGCTGAGTGTGGTGCTGACAACACCAAGTCAAGGGTTAAGATCCCCTTACCGGTCATCTCTATATAGGATTAAAAAAAAAAAAAAATTAAGTGTTCTTACCACAATTGAGAGAGAATATTTCATCACTCCCCAAAATGTGCCCGTGTACTTTTGTAGTCAACATCTCTCTTCGTATAGCATACATTATACGAAGTTATACGATTGCCCTGCCTGTCTAATGGGTGGCCTGGAGGAAACAGACATTTGATGAGTGAAAGATGACCGGTAAGGGGATCTCAACCCTTGGCTTGGTGTTGTCAACACCACGCTCAGCTAGTGAGCAAACCGGCCATCCCTATATAGGATCCGAACCCGTGGCCTTGGTGTTATCAGCACCACACTCTACCGAGTGAGCCACGGGCCGGCCTGCCATGGATTTCTTTGAGTTTTCCTGTTTGGGATCATTTAGCTTCTTGAATCTCCAGGTTTATGTCTTTTGCCATATTTGGGAAATTTTTAGCCATTATTTCTTTGGATACATTTTTCACCCCACTCTTTTTCTCCTCACCTTCTGGGACTCTAATGACACAAACATTAGATCTTTCATATAGTCCTATAAATCTGTGGTGGTTAGTTTTATGTGTCAACTTGACTGGGCTACAGGGCCCAGATTCCAGGGAATTCCCTGTTGCATTGGTCCTTGGGTCCTGAGGACCCCAGCCTTCTGCTCTCCATCTTTCAAAGTCTTCTTTTAGGTCCAGAGTTGTTAGCTGTACTTAGTTGGAGGAATAGGGTAAAGATCTTTGTTTTTCCAGAAGCAGAAGTCAGGAGTGAAGTCAATCCTACCTCTTTTGATACTCAGATTGTCCGATCTTTGGCCAGTGGAACAAGCTATTATTCTTTGATAGCTTCCTTGCACTCCAAAATACTCCAGGCTCTCGGACTCTCTCTACCCCAACCCTGGAATCACCCTTTTCTACAAGAAGCCCTGGTTCGTCCATTTGCCTTCGTCAGCTCAGCCTGCTATAACAAAATACCACACACTGGGTGGCTTAAACAACAGGAATCTATTTCTCACAGTTCTGGAGGCTGTGAAGTTCAGGATCAAGGGGCCAGCAGATTAAGTTCCTCTTCCTGCCTTATAGACGGCTGCCTTCTCACTGTGTGCTCACATGCCCTTTCTTTGGTGCATGCATAGAAAGAGAGCAGCTCCAACATATGAATTTTGGGGGAACATGAAAATTCGGTCCATGTATTAGTCCATTTCTGTTGCTTATAACAAAACATCTGAAACTGGGTGATTTACAAAGAAAACAAAATTTATTTATTTATATATTTATTATTTTTTTTAAAAGATGACCAGTAAGAGGATCTTAACCATTGACTTGGTGTTGTCAGCACCACACTCTCCCAAGTGAGCCACGGGTCAGCCCTGAAAACAAAATTTATTGCTTACAGTTTCTGAGGCTTGGAAGTCAAAAGTCCAAGGCATACATGTGGTGGCTACGGTGACCCATGGTTCTCACATTGCAAGATGGTGCAAGAAGAGAGAAGAGCAAGTGGGAGGGAATCTCCTCTCTCTTCTTTTAAAGCCCTCAGAAACGTGCCCCTGACCGTCCCAAGTGAGCCACGGGTCAGCCCTGAAAACAAAATTTATTGCTTACAGTTTCTGAGGCTTGGAAGTCAAAAGTCCAAGGCATACATGTGGTGGCTACGGTGACCCATGGTTCTCACATTGCAAGATGGTGCAAGAAGAGAGAAGAGCAAGTGGGAGGGAATCTCCTCTCTCTTCTTTTAAAGCCCTCAGAAACGTGCCCCTGACCGCCATTGTTAATCCATTCACTACTGCAGGGTCCTACAATCCAATCACCTCTTCAAGGCTCCACCTTTCAATTACCATAATAGGATTTATCACCCTCCTAACAGTCACAGTGGGGGCCAAGTTTCTAATACATAAAACTTGGGAACACAATTCAAGCTTCCATGACTTTGAGGGGGACATAATTCAATCCATTACAGTCCATAACGCCATTCCTCTTGCCAACGAGCGTTTCAGGCATGGGCCCTTCTCTTTCTACAGAAGATGGCAGGGAGACAAGGGCTCTCTCCTTTCTCTACATGGGACATTTGTCATTAGGGCCACCCACTTGCTGCTGGCCTGAGGACAAGGCTAGCACAGAGAGGGCAGAGGCAAGGGCATCACAAGACTGGGAGCCAGAACCCTGACTTTCCTATCTACAGACAAGCAGTTTCATTTCAATCTTTAGTCTGCCTCATCCATGACCTGCCTCAATCAGCAGTTGAGAAAAGAAAATGAAAGATGGGCCAGAGAGGTTGGTGTCTCTCTCACAAAAACCCTCGATCTGAACCCAAAAAGAAACCCACGCACACACTCCTCCATACTTCTGTTTATTCTTCTCGCTCATGAAAACGGTTGACAAGTGCCTTTCAAGGAGAGGGAAGGCAATGCTGGAAAAAGTCTGCAGGAGCCCTGTGTTGAATTCTCAGGGGAGAAACTAGGCAGCCAGGGATCTGGGAGGCCAGGGCGCAGGCCAGGCCCCCAGCATCCTAGAACTGGGACCTCCCCTGAAGAGAAGTTCAGAGGGCAGCAGCGACACAGGAAGGGTGGCTCCACACAGGCCCAGAACACCCTTCTTTTTAGCCCAGGGAGCTCATCAGGGTCTGTGCCTGCTTCAGTTCTGCAGGGGGAAGAGATGAACAGGAGGGAGGCAGTGAGGTGGGATCTGGGAGGGTCCCTCACCCTTCCACGCACAGCTGAGCCTCACCTGCCAGGAGGACCTGGAACTTGTCTGCTGAAAGGGACATGGTAACAGGCTGGGCTGGGACACCCAGGGCCGTTGCCACCTCCAGCCGCAGGTGCACCATGGGCTCTTCCACAGATTGCAGCAGGCTGGAGCTCAGAGTGTAGTCCACCCGCCAGCCCACACCTGCCAACCTATTCACTGTGAGAGGGGGTGGGGCAACCCTCAGGTTCACAGGCGGCCGAGCCAGGCAGCCCTCACTCTACCCCCTGGCTCAGCCCTCAACCCTTCAAGACTGTGTGGCCTCTAAGAAGCTCTCTTCCTTCTGATCCAGCCTTGGATAGGGCAGGTGTTCAATAATCAGGAGGTCAGATTAGCCACAGCAAACCTCAGAGAAAAGAAGCCTGGGCTGGAGTCAGGAGAACTGCAGCCAGGTCCTGGCCCTGTGACTGCTCAATGTGTGGCCACAGTTGTCTTCTGAGGACTGGCACTTTGCATGCTGCATGCACCTCTAGAATGGAACCCAGACCCTACCCTGGTTGGCCCACACTTACCACGCAGGCTGCAGGCCCGCAGGTGCTCCTGCAGAGGGCTTTGCTTTTCCTCGTAACAGCGGCACAGGCTGGCCGCATGCTCTGGGGGCAGAATTGGGGTCTCTTGAGGTAGCAGGTGGGGGCTGGGGCTGATCAGAGGGCAGGTCTCAGTCTCCTGGCCCAGAGAAGGCAGGGTGCACCTCGGGGTCACATGGCCTGGCCTGGACCCACAAGTTACCAACCTGCCCACCCACGATCCATACCTTTGGGCAGCCCCAGCTGCTGCAGTTCACTGGACAAGGATTCGCCATCTACGCTATGCTTGGCCGCACTGGAGAGGATGAAACTCAGCACTGCCACCGTGGCCTTCACATCGCCTGACTCTGGGGGACCCAGGGATGCAGCAGGGGATGTCACTGTGGCCCCAGCCACCTCTTTGTTCCCCTATTATCTTTGGCTCAGAGACCCCAGGCCTCCTTGAGCCACAGGCACTGCGACTGCTCCACCAGGGCTTGCAGAGGACAGGAGGGCGGGATTGTCACTGTCTTTCTTCCCCTCATGCTCCTCCACTGAGGCAGGTGGGTCAGAGAGGGCTGCTGGGAGGAGGGGGCCTCTGTGCCATGCACCAGGCTGAGTACGAAAGGGTTGCCAGAGGCCTGTGGATGCAGCGGGGTACTCACCAAACTTGGCGTCAGCAGTGAGCTTTAGGATCTTCTCATACTATGGGGAGAGGAGACCCTCAGGGGGTGCCAGACCCCTGCTCACCAGCTCCTCACCCCAGGCCTGGATCCTGTAGTAAGGAACTGACTGGGGCTAAAGAGGATGGGAAGTGTCCAGGGTGGTCGAGAGCTGGATCACCCACTTCCCTGGGCCTGGTACAGAGTTCCAGGGCAATAGGGATCATAAAATCATGGGACAATGGGGTGCCGGTCCCTGTACTCACGTCAATCCCCTGTCCCAGAAGCTCCTTTAGCACCTGGCTGCACAGCAGCCGCAGCTTCACGGAGGACTGGAAGGAAAGTCCTCATGTCAGCCAGACTGCCCTACCTCACCTCTCATTGCTGGGGGGCTGGCTCAAGAGGGCCAGCCATGAGATCAAGGTCGCACAGCATACTGGCACAGGCTGAGAGCACTGAGGCTCCAACCCCAGAGTGACATTACCACTCTCCCCTCCCAAGCTCCAGCCCCAGCCTGCCTCCCCGCCAACCCTAGTTAGACCCTGTGTACTCAACGATTTTGGCCAGCGTGCTGATCTCCGCCAGGACCCAGTCAGGGCAGTCCAGATCACCACAGAACCGGAACCTCTGCAAGAAGTGAGGCAGGTGACCGGGCTGGAGGGAGGGCTGAGGGGTGACCAGGATCTGTTTGTGTTGTCCGCACTATTGCTCAGTAGGGGCCTCCTGGTCCTTGTCCAAGATGGACGCCCTCTGGCCACTTGTTCTCCCCGATCACCAGGCTGTTTAGAGAACTCTCTCCCTGACCCACACTGCCATCAAACCTTGCTCTGATGTCTACTCCAGGTATTCGTCTGCTCAACAAACATCAACTGAGCGCCTCCTCTGTGGATCCCATTCTACATGGTACGGGTACAGTAGGGAACAAAGTCCCTGACCTCATGGACATGAGTGACCTCTTTCACCTCCTCTGCGTCTCATCCCTGGCTCCAGCTACACTGGATTTCCCGCTTCTTCAGTCACACCATCCTGGCTCCCCCATTGCTGCCCCCTTGTCGCCCCCGCTGCGTGGCTTGCTCTCTCTCATTTCACTCAGGTCTCTGCTCACGTGACACCTCATCAGATGAGCCCTCCCTGATCATACTTTTTAAAATAGCCCCAGGCACAAGGATATTTTGGGGGCCAGTAGATACGTTCATTATCTTCATCACAGTGATCCAAGACTCGTACAACAGCCTCATTTTTCACTAACATCCAGATTATACTCTTCCAGCTATTTGAATGTCTTTGCGCATGCTGTTCCCTGTCTGAACACACTCTCCCCCGACTCTTCCCTTGTCTCCCTACCCTTGGTACACAAACTGTACCTCACCCAGCCAGCTTCCTGCTCCCTCTCCACACCATACACACTCCAGACCCTCAGGTAGATGTCATCCTCAGGAAGCTTTCTAATACTACGCACACGGCGCAGTTAGGTCTCTGCCCCTTAAGTCCTAACTCTGACTGCCAGTTCAAGGCACTGACGTCTCCCCTCCTGCAGCTGAAGTCCCAGTGCCTGGCACACTGCATGGTATAGACTAAGCGCTCAAAACGTTATCTGTAGAATGAATCGATGAACGGATGGATAGGAAGTCCCGACTGAAAAACTACTTTCTGGCTCTGGGAAGAGTGGAGTGGCCTCCTCGCAGTGTGGAAGAGTGATCCTGATTCTAAGCAAGTTCTTGTCCAAGTCCCACAGGAGGGCTGGGGAATTGGGCACCTCTGGGAAGCACTACTGGGTCCTGGAAAGGCCGGACGTGCCCCCCAGTTCCTGCCCCAGGAGGCGCAGGCCCATCCTTCCCGCGACGGAAGCACCCGGGACTCTAAGCCAGCCGGCCGGATCTGTCCCACCTGCCGTGCCCGGGAGCCGGGTGGCTTTTCTCAAGCAGACCGTCGGCTCTCACGACCGCACCCAGGGTGACTGCGGAGGAGCCAGTGCGCCCCCTCGCTCCTGGAGCCACCGGCGCCCCATCCTTCCCGCCCCCAGCACCCCCTCCCTCGCATCACCCCTGGTCCCTCACCATGGCTCCTGGAGCCCCGAGCCTAGCAGTTTCTTATTCCGGCGGCGCCCGGTCAGCTGATCCGGCGACCACGTGACTCCGACTCGCAGCGTCGGGGGGCGGAGCCTACGCGGGACTGGGGGCAGGTCGCGGCGGCTGGAGGTGCAGGGGGACGGTGGGGTGCAAGAGGCCTCTCCTCTGTCTCCCTTCCCCGCAAACATCCCGCGCCGACCCCCCAGTTTAACTGAGGACAGAACCAAGGCACTAGAAGTCATTTTATTTGTTTAACTTAAGGGGGCAGGGTCACAGGAGTCAGGTCATTTCCATGTACTCCACGTTAAGCAATACCATTTATATGTAGCTGTGGACTGTGACAAAAGACATATTTTTAAAACTTTATTGAAATATAATACACATACAGAAAACTGTACATATAAGTATAAAACAATGAATTCTCATAAACTGTGGTTACACCCCATGTAACCAGCACCCAGATAAGAAAATGGTACCCTCAAATATCTCCAAGTGCATGGGTATTTTATTTCATTTTGATGAATGCTCTTAGCAATCTAGCAAAAAAGGCTGTAACAATTTACACGTTCAAGAAAACCTTTTCCCTACAGCTTCACCAACACTACCTGTTTACCTTAATTTTTGCCAATCTGATGGAAGAAAAATCAGCTGCTTTAAATTGCAGTAATCTGCTTATTGGTGACTTTGAGCAAATGGATGGTCTAGGGAAACTAGGTTTCTAACATTGATTTGAAGAGGTTAAAAACAAAAAGACAAAAGAACAACAAAAATACACTAGAGAACAGACTAATAACCAAAGAGGAAATGGAATAGTTTGAGATCTTCCTAAATTCTATGCCCACCCCATACACCAGGCTCAGCTGGTTTTACTGTTGCAGACTTTCAAGCTTTCAGAAGATGGACAGGGCCCATGACAATTAAACTGATGTTGGAGCTAGGGTCCCGGGGGGACCAATAGTCGGGTCCACATGTCCTCTTACCAGGTTCTTGACTCTGCCACAGGAAAGAATTCAAGAGTAGAAAGTGAGATCAGGTTTAATATAATGAATAAGAGATACAGATTTCACAGAGTGTGGCCGAGATCCAGAGACTGAGCAGGACCCACACCCAGTTTAACACAAAAGCAAGAAATAATTAAACTTCAGTAGAGGGCAGGCTGGCTCAAGAGAGTGAGCAGTCCTTTGCTGAAAGTAAGTTGGATACAAAGTAAAGCATACACACCTCAGCTGGTGAAGTGAGGGCTGCCTCCAGGAAAGCGACCAATAACTTGCTGAAAATAAGTTTTATACGAAAAGAAAGAAATACACACTCCATATGCACAGTGCAGGACACTCCAGGAGAGTGAGCAATAGCCCGCCTTCTGCTGGGACTCTGCCTTTATAGTATTGCCATCTAATGAATATTCAATTAAGGAGGAGTTTCCCAGTTATGTAACATAGTCTTGCACATGCTCGGTTGGTCCCCCTTTGGAGCACGTTCATTGGTCTAACCCTTGAATATGTCATGAGACATATTCAAGAATATTTGGTGCTCTGTAGCACCTCTAGTGGAAGGTCATTGACCTACCAGGGTTATATGACCCTTCTCTACTGAGCATGCCCAGACACTTTCTTTGCATAAGCCAGCCCCTTGTGGTCTCATTTACCCACGTTGCTGCTGAAAATAGGTCTAGCTGGCAACAGTAGCTTTCTTCTAGGGGAGGGCCCAGGGGAGGAGCCCGAGGCCTCAGGGAGTGGCCTGAAACCCAGAGGCTGTCTTGGAACCTGAGCCCAGGGAAACAGGAGCACCTCTTATCTCAAAACTGCTCCATAAAATCGGAAGAAATGTAAATACAGGGATCCAGCCCTGGTCCTTGGTGTTATCAGCACCATGCTCTAACCAACTGAGCTGACCAGCCAGCCTGATAAAGAGGTTTTTTTTTTTTTTTTTTTTTTTTTTTTAAAGATGACCGGTAAGGGGATCTTAACCCTCCACTTGGTGTTGTCAGCACCACACTCTCCCAAGTGAGCGAACCGGCCATCCCTATATAGGATCCGAACCCGTGGCCTTGGTGTTATCAGCACCGCACTCTCCCGAGTGAGCCACGGGCCGGCCCTTGTTTTTGTTTTTTAAGTTATAAACATTAGCCTTTTGAAACCTACAGTATGTTAAAATACTACACCACGTCAAAGAAAATTTTTATTTTAAGAATATAAGAACAGTTCAACTTGTATTTTTATCATATAAATAGGTTAAAGAAGAGGAAAAAATGGATAGTTTTGGAAAACCATGGAGGAGGGGGGCCAACTGGCCAGTACAGGGATGAAAAACTATTTTTTATCAAAAGAGAAAAAAAAGAAAAATTAGGAATAAATTAAAACTGCCTTGTTGATAGAGTATCTGAAAAAGAAAACAGGAAACAGCAAGTTTAGTATCACACAGATAAATTTAAATTTGGAAATAAGGCAAAAAAGTGGGTGGTGTGTCATTTCAATGTCATACTGGAGCATTGTTTCACAGATATTTGTTTCAGAAATAAAAGAGTATTTGATTATTTAGAGCAGTGGTTCTCAAACCTTAGAGTGCATCAGAATCACCTGCAGGGCTTGTTAGAATACAGACTGCTGGGCCCAGCACCAGAGCTTCTGATACAGTAGGTCTGGAGTGGGACCTGAGCATTTGCATTTCCAACAAGTTCCCAGGTGATGCTGATGCTTCTGGTTTGGGGACCATGGTTTGAAAATCACTAATGTAGAAAAATGTACCTGAGAAGTTATATGTTAACTTACTAATTTCTGTCGAGTAGAAAAGATAACCCCCAAAGATGACAGTATTATTGCCTTATAGGGATTAACAAGTTTCGTCTCTAACTCGGCATGCATTTCAAAATGCCCTTCCTGGTACACTATAAATTCTGTTTCTCAAAATGCTCTTTGATATAGCTTCACCATCTTCTGATTCCCTCATGAATTAAAGAAAATATCTGACAAAATATTCCTCATTTGTATGAAAGTCATGTTTTTCTCTTTTTGTTTTTTATTTTTTTTTTATTTTTATTTTTTTTTGTCTTTTTTCGTGACCGGCAACGGATCGCAACCCTCAGTGTCGCGCCCATACCAGACCGGGACCGGCAATGGGATCGCAACCCTCGGTGTTGCACCCACACCTTGCTCAGCCAGTGAGCGGCCGGTCTGTACGTGGGATCCGAACCCTTGGTGGGAGCACCACCGCGCTCCCAAGCGGCGCACTGTAGCAGTGCGCCACTGGGCCGGCCCATGTTTTTCTCTTTTTGAAAATTATGTTTTTTTGGTTTTTTTTCCTTTTTGTCTTTTTTCGTGACCAGTAACGGGATCGCAACCCTCGGTGTCGCGCCCGCACCGCGCTCAACCAGTGAGCGGCCAGTCTCTATATGGGATCCGAACCCTCGGCGGGAGTGCCGCCACACTCCCAAGCGCTGCACTCTACTGAGTGCACCACTGGTCTGGCCCGAAAATTATGTTTTGATATAGTATATTAATAGCCCAAAGAGCAGTATACAGATACTAGTATACTTCGATACTAGAGGTATTCCCATTAAAGTCAAGAGCAGTAAAGTGCTATCATTACCATCATCTAACACTGTTCTAGAAGTTCTTAGGCCAGCGGTTCTCAACTGCGGGTGATTTTGCCTCCCTAGGGATATTTGGCAATGTCTAGAGATACTTGGTTGTCACATCTGAGGAGTTCTATTGATATCTGATGAGCGAGAGGCCAGGAATGCTGCTAAACATCCTACACTGTACAGACAGCCCCCATAACGAAGAATTACTTAGTCAAAAATGTCAATAGTGCTGGTGTTGAGAAACCCTATTCTAAACAAATAAGACATGGGAAACCATTAACGTAAATGTTGGAGAATGGTTAGCTCAGTTGGTTGGAGCACAGCCTTACAACACTGAGTTTGCAGGTTCAGGTCCCTGTACCGGCCAGCTGTCAAAAGCAAAACAAAATGAAATATATAAATAAATAAATGTTGGAAAAGGATAAACTGGTATTTGCCAATGACAGTCTATTTAGGAAATCCAAGAGAAGCAACTGAAGGGCCATTTGAAGGTGCAGAATGTTAGGTGGCCACTTGAAAGATGCTGGAAAACACTGGTGCATGTGACCCAGTTATAACCAGTTAGAAAAGTATCAGGATGATGGAGAAATGTACTGTGTCTTGCTTTCCCAAGTTTAGGTTCATGGTGAAAAAGTGAGATGAATCTGTTTCTGGCTCTGGTCCCCACCTCCTCACAACAACCAGGACTTCTCATTTTGACGGGCAGGCTCTTACCTCTGGCAGGCTGCAGGGGGCAGTGCAGAGCACTTCTATCCAGACTTTGTTTAGGATACTTGGCCCATCAAGGAATTAAGCTGGAATTATCTGGGAGGGGTGGGGGTGCTTGGACTGGAAGGAGGGAGTGACCTGAACTCCTGGGTTCTGGATTCCTGACAGTCATGTCCCATGCCTTCCCTTTGTTCCCCTGCAGCACCCCTCTAGGGGTGACTGGGGCCTGATCACTAAGATCATGGCCTGGATGTCAGGGTCCCTGATGGCCAAGCCTTGGGTGGAGAAGAGGAGCTGAGGATGTGAGGGGGCATCTTCCCTGCCCCCCACCTCTCCAGGTACAGAAAGCCCTGGCAGCCGCACTGCGAGTCAGGAAGGGCAAGGGCACTGAGGGCCAGACCCCACTCCAATCTCTCAGCCTCACTTCATCTCTGGGGTTGGGGGAGTGAGTCCCCAAAGCATTGATATGACATCCTACCAGATGAGAACATTTAGCCTGATTTGGAAAGATAAAGTGGGAGATTTCTTGGGTGTGATGTGTGGAGCAGTGCCCGCCCGCCGGCAACCAGCCAAGCAATAAACCAGAAAGTGCAAAACCTGCGTCCCATAATCATCATTCCTAGAGGAAATGCCAATATTGTCGAGATGCCCACTCCTAAATTAACCCAAAAATTCCACACACCCTCAAAAACTCAGAAGAACTTAACTAACATGAATACACTAATCCTAAAGTTCACGTGGAAATGTGTAAGAATTGCCCCATACTGTAATGTGCAGTCATTGAAACAGAGTGGTGCCTGCAGAAGCAAAGGGAAGCAGGTCCAGGGTCACGCCCGTGTAGGTACGAGATGTCGGCATGTGTATCAGCCAGAGACCTCGATCCAGTAGGAGAGATACATTAAGATTTATTGCAAGGAAGTGGCTTGTGTGATTGTGGGGCTGGCTGGGCAAGTCCAAAATCTGTAGGGCAGCCCGTCAGGAAGGGCAGGCTGGGACTGTCGGGCAGAATTTCTTCTCCTTCGGGGACACCTCAGCTCTGCTCTGAGGGCCTTTCAACTGTTTGAACTAGACCCACCCAGATTGTCTAGGAGAATCTCCCTTACTTAAATTCAACTGATTATGGACTTCAATCACATCTACAAAGTCCTTCACAGCAACACCTAGATTAGCGTTTGATTGAATAACTGGGGACTGTAGCCTAGCCAAGTTGACAAAAGACCAAGTGTCATAAAGGTCACATTTCAAATGAGTGAGGAAAGGATGCATTATTCACTGATTTGGAAAGGACTAATTGACACTCCTTAAGGGGGAAAATCATCCCTCAATTTATACATATACAAGATATCCAGACAAATAAAAGATCTAAAAGACAAAGTGCAGTAGTAAGTTGAATTTTATAACTTGGGGACACAGAAGACCATGCGACATCAGCGAGGATGTGGGGAAACAGTTCTTGCACTACTGGACTTGGTGCACGCCTGTATAACCTTTCTGGGG
This sequence comes from Galeopterus variegatus, assembly GCF_000696425.1. Taxonomy (NCBI): domain Eukaryota; kingdom Metazoa; phylum Chordata; class Mammalia; order Dermoptera; family Cynocephalidae; genus Galeopterus; species Galeopterus variegatus. The sequence goes on along the minus strand of NW_007728120.1, from coordinate 133,181 downwards.
AGCCGCTTGGTGATACCTCCAGAATTTAGAACATGACTATCCTTAAACTCTGCAGAAATATGAGTGGACGGAGAGATACATGTAGGAGGCGATTCATGTAGCGTTGCTTGTAATGCCCCCAGATCAGAACTGACCACAATGGCTGCCAGGGGCTGATTAAGTAAGCTTTGAAATATGGAACATGGTAGAATGGTTAACACAATTCAGGCTTTGCAGTGAGACTGCCCAGGGTCAACTCCCACCTTCCTAGAATTTTGCATGGCCTTGGGCAAATCACAACATTAGCAGCCTTACTTGAGAGAAAAGGGTATGATAAGCATTTCCCTCACAGGCCGGTTGTGAGGATTAAAGGAAATATTACCTATAGAGCGGTTGGCATGGTACCCAGCCCAATGTCAGCCAGAGGTGGGCTAGTATTATGGAGTCATTAGAGAAGAAGGGAGACGTGGATGCATATCCATGATGCAGAGAGGTAATCAGAGCCGCAAAGAATAATCTGGAACGGTGTGCTGTCTTTACAGCGGTTCCCTCTAGGTGGTGTTTGTGGTGGGAGCTGGGTTTCAGAGAGGCAGAAACACTTGTTTCTATGGCCGGAGGAGGAGAACAACACACACTAGACCTGAACCAAAACATTGAGTGTGTTACTTGCTAAGCCAGAGACAGCCTTTCTTGCAGAGCAGTCCCTGAACGAAGCCAGAGCTGATGTTCTGGAGCATGCTGGCAAGTGTGGAATTGAGGGATTGGCTGACTCGCGGAAGGGCACTCCCTGGAAAGGCAATGAATGATCAGGACGGTTGTTAACAGGCTCTGTGGTTACTGGCACACAGCTTGGGATTGAGGCTGAAGATTGATGAGTCTTTTTCCTGGTTGGGAAGCCATATCCCGAGAGCCTACAGGCACACAGGCCACCCTGCCCAGGGCCCCTAATGAAGACAGGCATTTAATGTCAGCTCCCTCACTTTATTGCAAGTTCATGGAAGCCCTGGGTTCCTGCGGGAGCAGCAAAAGACCACAGTCTTCTCAGTGCATGCCGTGGCCACAGCCGCCAGGACAGCCCCAGCAGTGGCCCCAGCCGTAAGGGAGCCCTGATAATGCAGAAAGAGACAGGGCTCAGCAGGCTGGCCCAAAGACAGGGAACTTCCAATCCCTGCCTGGGTACCTCCTTACCTGAAGCCACCTTGGGCACAGCTCCCCAAACTGGCAAGGCCTCGCTCAGGACCAGCGGTCCCAGCACCAGCTCAGCTTCACTTCCTGGGTGGCACCTGGAGGTGGACACAATGTCCTCACCCCGGGTCAGCATTTCCAGATATCTCCTCCTACCATGTATCTTCTGCACCAGCACTGCCTCATCACCGCCCCCACGGACCATAACCTCTTCCATCCTGTCAGAGTGACCCCTGCTTATGCCCCCAGCCCATAGAAGGACCCCCTGCTGCTTCAGGAAGCCCACCCTGCTGGCTTTGGACTCTGTGTTTAGGAGAGCTGGGTAGGCTGGATCCCACCATTGAGTTTAGTCTCCAGGGGTCTCCACCATGCTGGGGTTCCATTGATGGGACTTAAGTGATTGCGGGCATCCTTTACATCCACACAAGAACCACATGGTAACCAGGAATGAGGTTCAGAGAGGTTAAGTGACTTGCCTGGAGCCCCAAAGCTGGCTAGAATCCCTACACTGCCACATCCAAGTCCACATTTGGGCCTCCCACCCAGAGGCCTGGACACCCCTCTGCACCTGCGAGGCTGGGAACCACATGTCTCGTCCACCAGCTTCCTCCCAGCTGGCCCATAACAGGGAGCCTCCTTCCCCTCCTGACGTTCGCCCTGCTGTACTTACTTGACTGCCCTCCCTCCAGCAGGAAAGTTCCATCCTGGAAAAACCCTTCATGTCTCTGGAAAGTCACCTCCTCCTTGACTCTTTCCCAGAGCTGTCATCCCCACTCCCACTCTCTACCTTTCATGCCATGCAGAGAGAAGACCAGCTTCTCCTTCTGGGCCAGGGCAGAGCTGAAGGGGTCCTAGGTGGGTCTGGCGCCTGGCTGTTCATGTTGTCCCACCTGCATGTAGAGAGAGGGCAAGTCCTCAGGGAAGGACACCCAGGTGCAAGCCTTGAGGAGGCCCTGCTCCCCAACAGGCTAGAACCCTAGGGTCCCACCTCACCTGAGGTAGCAGCAGTGGATGGGGACAGAGCTGGGCCTGCTGCAGAGGACAAGGGGGTTATGGCCAGGCCATGGGGTGGAGTGGAGCATCGGGTAGCAGAACAGGTTCTCCAGGCCCACCTGGGGCAGAGGAGCTGGAGACCTACAGGTGAGAACCCCTGCTCCCAGCCCCACCCACCTCACAGGTGGAAAGAGGGAGGCTTCACAAGGAGGCAAGCAGGGGAGCTCAGGCCATCTTGGTCTGATCTCCTGACTGCCCAGGAGAGTCCCCTGGTCCAGCCCTGGTTTCACTGATGGAGGTGAGGCCCAGGGAGGGGCCAGGGAAGCCACTAAGTCACTGAGCCCTTAAGGGGAGGGCCCCATCCTTTCCCCCCTCAGATCATGGTGGGGGTCCAGTCTGGCCTCTGGCCAGGATGTGATCTACTGTCTTACAATGCCAAGGCCCAGCTCACCTTTCCCTCCTCTCACCTGCAGCTCCCTTCGAAGGTGTCTCCCTGAGAGGGGCTCAGGGGCTGGGGGTACATCTCCTTGGGCTGGACCAGGTGGACAGTCCCAAAAGAGTCCCTGTGCACCCTTACTGCCAGCTGGGCAGGCCTTCTCATACCACAGCCACAGCTGGGGGCCCCAGGGGACACCAGGAAGATTCCAGAGACAAGTCCCATGAGACCCCCAGTAGCACTGCCAGCAGTAGACCACCCAAGCCCGTGAACATCCAGTCTGCCCCTGCAGGCTCCTAACACCTGGATTAGTTGGAGAAGGGACTTCAGAAATCACCGTTTTGGGGATTAGTTCCATCTTCATTCAATCATTCATTCACTTACCAAATACCATTTTTGTAGGCCAGGCCTGGGGCAGTGGGCCAAGCAGAATGCATGCCCCAAGAGGATCCCTCTGTTTAGAGACACTGACAGGTGGCTCTCAGACCATGAGGCATCCTCTGGACGCAGGGGAGGTCCTCACCATGGGAAGGGATGGGGGGTGTGGATGTGGAGGGGGTGCGGACAACCAGGGGTGCAGGTGTCCAGGCAGAGGGCGCAGTATTCACAAAGGCCCTGGTGTGAACCTGGGGCGGGCACAGGGCCTGCTCTATCTGAAAGTCTTCCTGACTCTGCCAACTATAGTCCCCGGCTGGACCACAGGTAAAGGCTTCATGTTGATTTTTTGGAATGACATTTAATACATTTTAATTATATTACTAAACATGATTATTGTGAATAAAAAACACTGAAGAGTTAAAAAAAAAACCCAAATAAATCAGTAAAACAAAAACCCCAAAACCAAAAAAATACAAAAAGTCCTAACTCCCCAAATAACTACTTTAACAGTCTTCTGACTTTTTCCCATGTACATGCAGCTATAAATATAAATTTCATGAGATGGTATCATACCCCATATTCTATTTGGAGCCTGATTTTCCACTTGTTAGTGAATAGGGACAGGCTTTAAATAGACTGAGCACTGGGAAGGTCCTGCCCTGATGTCTCAGAAAATCATTCGACAGTTTCTTTAAAAATCAAACATATACCTTATTCACCAAGGTCTGGGGTTTGATTCCTGTACCAGCCAGAAAAAAACCAAAACAAACAAAAAACCATATACCTTCCATATATGACCTAGCAATTGCTCCGGGGCATTCATTCCAGAAAAATGAAAACTGAGGTCTTCACAAAAACCTGTACATGATTGTTGTTATGGGTCAAATACGTCCCCCAAAAGTTCGTCTGTTGGAAACTTGACCCCCACTATAGCAATGTTAAGAGGGTGGGAAATCCTATTACAGTAACTGAAAGGTGGGGCCTTTAGGAGGTGATTAGATCGTGAGGACCGTGCCCTAGGAAGTGGATTGATCCATTCACAGAGTAGTAGGTTGATGGTAAAGGGCATGATTCTGATGGCTTCATAAGGAGAGCAAGTGATCAGGTAAGCTCTCTCTCGCTCAGCCGTCCTGCCTCACTGTAGAGAGCCACTACCGAGAAGTAATCACCGGACGCACCCACTGGACGGCGGACTTCCCAACTTCTGAACTGTAAGAAATGAATTTCATTTGCTTATAAGTTACCCAGTTTCAGGCACTCTTTTGTAAGCAACAGAAACAGACTAATATAATTGTTCGCAGCAATTTTTTTGTAGTAGCCCTGTGATGGTTAATATTAGGTGTCAGCTTGACTGGGTTGAGGGACGCTGAGGTGGCTGGCGAAGTGCGAGCTCGTGGACTGAGAGAGGAAGACCCGCCCTCAGTGTGGGTAGGCTGGGGGACAGCTGGGACAAAGCAGGCGGAAGGGGATTCTCGGCTCCCTCATCTGCTCTCTCTCCTTCTACCTGCCAGAGTGGGACACCTTTTTTCTCCTCCTGCTCTTGTGTATAAGACTCCAGGTTCCTTGGCTTTTGGACTCTGGGACTTGTACCAGTGTCCTCCAGGGACCTCTCGGGCCTTTGGCTTCAGACTGGGGGCTGCACTATGGCTTCCCTGGCTCTGAGCCTTTCTGACTTGAACTGAGCCACGCTTGTGGGACTTCACCTCTGTGATCCAGTGAGCCAACTCCCCTAACAAATCCCCTTTACACACACACACACACACACACACACACACACACACACACACACACACACTATTGGTTCTGTTTCTTTGGAGAATCCTGACTAATACAAACTCCAAATAGGAAACAACCAAATATCCCTCAACAGGTGAATGGTTAAGCAAACTGTGGTACATCCATACTATGAAAGACAATTCAGCCATAAGAAGGAACACATAACAAGTGGGATAGATCTCAAGGTCATTATGCTGAGTGGAAAAAAAAAGAAAAAGCCAATCTCGAAAGGTCACATACTGGGTGGTTCCATTTATATAACATTCTTGAAATGACAAAATTATAGAGATGGAAAGCAGATTAGTGGTTGCCAGAGGATAGAGATGGTGGAAGGGAGGAGGTGTGACTACAGAGGAGTAGCAGGAAGGAGATTTTTTTGGTGATGGAAGAGTTATGTATCTTGATTATAATGGTAGTTACGTGAATCTACATATGTGATAAGATGATATAGAAATATACATGTGGTATTGTTTGATATTGTGCTATACTCATATAAAATATAACCATTAGAGGAAACAGTGAAAGGTACATGGAACCTCTCTGAACTATATTTGAAATTTCCTCTGAATCTATAATTATTTCAAAATAAAAAGTTATAAAATAGAAAAAAGTTGATTTAAGCAAAAATATTAGGGTTGGCCCATGGCTCACTCGGGAGAGTGTGGTGCTGATAACACCAAGGCCACGGGTTCAGATCCCATATAGGGATGGCCGGTTAGCTCACTGGGTGAGCGTGGTGCTGACAACACCAAGTCAAGGGTTAAGATCCCCTTATCGGTCAAAAAAAAAATTAAATAAAAAATAATATCAACAGCATGCAGTTTTTGCAAAATCTTTGACACAGTAAACAACTGAATATTTCTGATCCGTCCAGTGCACAATTGTCCCCAGCCAGGCACTGCCCCAGGCCAGGTCATCTGCGGGAGGCTGGGACTCTGGATTCCCTCCTGCTTGGCTTGCCGTAGGGTTGCCTAATAAAATATAGGATGCCCAGTTAAATTTAGATTTCTGATAAACAATGGATAATTTTTTAGTATAAGTATGCCCTGTAAGATTGCTGAGGAAGGACATGCTAGCCAGGTAAAGGAAGAAAAGAAGATTTTATTAGCAAGCAATTCTGCTGGGCTGAGCTGAAAAATGGCGTCAGTGCTGAGAGGCAGTTGGGTGTCTTCTTTTATAGGGTTGATTGGCATCTGGCCTAGCCTAGGAAGACGGTCACAATGTTCCACTCCATATACAGCCTGTTCATGGGAACAGAGACTTAGGGAGAGGAATGAAACATAGAGAAACAAAACCGAAGGGTGGAGGCTTTCTAAAAGTCAGGTTCTCAGTTCCAGGGACATAACATGCCCCATACATATTTGGGACATATGTATACTAAAAATTATTTCTCTAAATTCTTTAATGTATTTAATATAGTTATTTTGAAGCCCTTGTCTACTACTTCCCGTATCTGAGTTATTTATGGGTCTGCTTATATTGGCTGTTTTTCTCTTAGTTTTAGGATACATTTTCTTGCTTTTTCACATCTAGTAAATATTTTTTGATATGCTAGACACTGTGTACATACATGTAGAGAATTAGATTATGTTATTGTATTCTAAATAGTGTAGAGTTCTGTTGCTGCAGAGAGTTAAATTATTGATGATTTAATAGATCATGTATGTCAAGGCTTTGTTTTAGGTTTTGTTTGGGTGAGTTGTTTTCAGCTTTGCCCTTATTCCTAAGGAATTTTTCTTAATCCCAAATCATGACCTTCTAAGCCCTCCTGTGAATGTCTGGGATGTTCACCAAGACCTGAGACTCTGGCTGGGTTAGAACTCTGAAGTATCTCTAGCATTCTGTGACCTCTGAAATATGTGTTTAGCTCTCAGCTACCCAGCAGCTGTTCTCTGCTAGGCCTTGCAGAGTCTCAATCTGTGCGTTAATAGTTTAGGATTTGGCTAAGGACCTGAGGAGAGTCTCTATAAGATTTCTGGGGCTCCATCCTTCCTTGTACTTGACCACACAATTTTTTTTTTAAAGATGACCAGTAAAGGGAACTTAACCCTTGACTTGGTGTTGTCAGCACCACGCTCTCCCAAGTGAGCCATGGGCCGGCCCTTGACCACACAAATTTTAACAGCCCTGGACTCTAATCTCTATTTCCTCCACCAAGCAAGAATAGTGCTCTCTGCTTGGACTCCACTTCCTGATGCTGTCATTTAAGGCTTGGAAATTTTCCTGGGTAGAAAAATGTAAAACTAACTTCCTATAATTCCCTTCCCTCAAAGATTTTAACCTTGCACTGTTTATTGCCCAATGCCTAAAGATAATTTCTCCATGTATTTTGTTCAGTTTGATAGTTGTTTATGGTGGGAGACTCTAATCAATACAGACACTCCATCATAACTACAGTCAGAAGTGCTCTTATTAACATATTCATTCTATTCTTTTTTTTTTTTTTTAAAAGATGACCGGTAAGGGGATCTCAACCCTTGACTTGGTGTTGTCAGCACCACGCTCAGCCAGTGAGCAAACCGGCCATCCCTATATGGGATCCGAACCCGTGGCCTTGGTGTTATCAGCACCGCACTCTCCCGAGTGAGCCACGGGCTGGCCCAACATATTCATTCTATTCTTTTTTTTTTTTTTTAAAAGATGACCGGTAAGGGGATCTCAACCCTTGACTTGGTGTTGTCAGCACCACGCTCAGCCAGTGAGCAAACCGGCCATCCCTATATGGGATCCGAACCCGTGGCCTTGGTGTTATCAGCACCGCACTCTCCCGAGTGAGCCACGGGCTGGCCCAACATATTCATTCTATTCTAAAAGTAGAGAAGACAAAGACCAATGATTCTAGCAAAAATGGGAAAGATACATGAATGTTCAAAGAAAAAGAAGTCCAGATGCCCTTACACACATGAAAAGATGTTCAACCTCATGGATAATAAGAAAGATACAAATTAAAACTACATGAAGCAACTTCGACATATAACGAAGTAATAGGGACCAGATTTACCTCCCACCTTGAACAACTAGAAAAACTAGGCAGAATATAAGAAATGACAGTTTTCAGATATGAGACAATAGGTAGAGCAGAACTATAATTCCTAAAAGAAGGTAAATTCTACAGTTTCCTCTGTTTACTGCTGGAAGCAATTTACAGGCTGCAATACAGGGACAGAGATTCTACACAAAGCCCAGTGGTCTTGCTGAGTTGAGGAGACAAAGATCAGAGTTTGGGATGATCAAGGCAGATAGAGTGTGTGAGGCAGACTACAGTAGAGAAGAGGGCTAGAGAGAGAGCATGTGTGCGCTCTGGAGAGCTAGAGAAGATCCCCTCAAGTCTTTGGCTCAGTACTGATACATACATGTGTGATAGAAAAATACAAGGCTGGGGAAAAAGCCACCAGAAAGCAAACCAAAAAAAATTTCCAGAGCTACAACAGGCTAGTGAGAAATAACTCATATTCTCACTAGCCAAAAATGGAAACACCCCATAACATGCAGAACATTGAATAGAATCCTTAGAAAAGTATTGCCTTAATAGGAGGGCTGAATTAGCACTAAAGGGTGCTCTGAAACTGTTCTAATAAAGATTGAAAGCAAACCTTGAATGGATTGAACTTATTTCTTAAGTGGTGCCAGAACAAAGTCCAACACCATTTAAAGGAACACATCAAAATCCAGCATCCACAACATAAAAATCATGACGTCTATCACCCAATCAAAAATTACTATGCATACAAAGAAGGAAGGAAATAGGGCCTATATACTTACCTGGCAGGGGAGATACCATGATGACGAAGGTGGTTTTCCCAGGGTGAGGCTCACCCTTATGTGCTGACCCCTGCAATTTCCCCAAATGTGGGAAACTCAACTGCATAGTTTGTGGTAGTGGGTAACTATGTTCACGTTTTAAAAAAGAAAAAGAAAATAGAAACTGTAAGTAGGAGAGAAATCAACCAATGGAAGTAGGCCCAGAAATGACAGAGATGATGTTATTTACAGATAAGGACTTGTTAAAACAGCTGTTATAAATATACTCCATATGTTCAAGAAGGTTAGAAAAACCTGAACATGATGAGAAGAGATAAATAGGAGATATTAAAAAGAAACAGGGGCTAGCCAGTTAGCTAAGTTACATAGAGAATGATACTATAACACAAACGTCAAAGCTTTGGATCCCTATACTGGCCAGCCACCAAAATCCATACATACATCCATACATACATACCAGATGGAATTTCTATAAATTAAAAAAGTCAAACACTGCATGGGATTAGTAGCAGATTAGTCACTGCAGAGAAAAAGATCAGTGAACCTGAAAGGTATGAGCTTGGATAGAAACTATCTGAAAATGGGGCTGGCCCGGTGGCGCACTGCTTCAGTGCGCCGCTTGGGAATGCGGTGGCCCTCCCGCCGATGGTTCAGATCCCACATACAGACCGGTTCCCGCTCACTGGCTGAGCAAGGTGCGGACGCAGCACCGAGGGTTGCGATCCCGTTGCCGGTCCCGGTCCGGTACGAGTGCGACACTGAGGGTTGCGATCTGTTGCCGGACACGAAAAAAGACAAAAAGGAAAAAAAAAAAAAAGAAACTATCTGAAAATGAAAGGTAGAAAAGAAAAGACTGAAAAAAAAAAAAACAAACCCAAAACCAAAACCAACATCAGCAATCTGTGGGCCAATATCAAGTTATCTAACTTACATGTAATTGGAATTCCAGCAAGAGAGATGAGAGAGGAGACAGAAAACTTTGAAAAATTATGGCCCCAAATTTTCCACATCTGATGAAAACCGCAATCCCACAGACCCAAGATTCTCAATGAACCCAAAGAGGAAGAAGACCACACCAAGACATATCATAATAAAACTGTTAAAAAAAAAAAGTGATCAGGCCAGCCCATGGCTCACTCGGGAGAGTGTGGTGCTGATAACACCAAGGCCACGGGTTCAGATCCTATATAGGGATGGCCGGTTAGCTCACTGGCTGAGCGTGGTGCTGACAACACCAAGTCAAGGGTTAAGATCCCCTTACCGGTCATCTTTAAAAAAAAAAAAAAAGAAGTGATAATGAAAATCTCTTAAAAGAAGCTAGAGAATAAAGGCCCATTATGAACAGAGGAACAAAGTTAAGAATGACATCGAACTTTTGATCAGAAACTATGTAAACTAGGGCCGGCCCGGTGGCGCACTGCTACAGTGCGCCACTTGGGAGCGCGGCTGCGCTCCCGCCGAGGGTTCGGATCCCACATACAGACTGGTTCCCGCTCACTGGCTGAGCGAGGCGCGGGAGCAACACCGAGGGCTGCGATCCCGTTGCCGGTCCCCGGTCCGGTACGGGGGCGACACTGAGGGTTGCGATCCGTTGCCGGACACGAAAAAAGACAAAAAGGAAAAAAAAAAAAAGAAACTATGTAAACTAAAAGATAATTGAACAACAATTTTAAAGTTCTGGGAAAAAAAGCCATTCTCCTAGAATTTTATATTCAGGAAAAATATGTTTTAAAAACAAAGGCAACATACTTTTTCACAGAAACAAAAGCTGAGAATATCACCAGCAGACCTGCACTACAAGAAATGTTAAAAGAACTTCTCCAGTCAGAAGAAAAATAACTGGATGCAAACTTGGATCTACTAAAAGAAATGGAGAACATTGAAATGATAAATACGTGAATAAATAGACTATATTTTATCATTTTGTACCTTTTTAGAAATAATTGACAGCTTAAAGTAAAAGTAATAATAATATATTGCGGGGTTTACAACATATGTAGAAGGAAAATGGTGACAGGAGTAGCACAAGGGACAGGAGGGGACATGGAAGTGTGCTGTGATTGTCAGGTGGCAGTTACTGTCGAGCAAGGCTAACCTCTGCAGTCCCTCCTGGAGTACCGTAGTGTTTCTGGCAGTGGGAACAGGGGCGTTTCAGAGACTTCCACCCGCCCCTTCCTACTGTAATGCCTCACATCCACAGGTCAGGGGATAAATGTCACAGCTGTTAGCTTCTAAGCATACTGCCATCAATTGTGTATTTAGGGAGCAGAGAAATGACAACAGGGTGGGGCCGTGGCCACTCATCCAGAGTTCTAGTCTCCACATGTCTCCACTCTTACAGGGGGCACGATGGCATTGTGGGTCTTATGGTGTCAGCGTCACCTCTGATCCTCTCTATGTATTTTGTGTGTGTGTGTGTGTGTGTGTGTGTGGCTGGCCGATAGGGTGATCCAAACCCTTGACCTTGGTGTTGTAACACTGCACTCTAACCAGCTGAGCTAGCTGACCCTATATTAATAGCCATCAAAAGGCATGGGTATTCTCTTTTCGCCAGATACAGTTACTTTGGTAAATGACCCCAGATTCCTTTGGAGAAAGATTGAGATGATATTTGTTGAATATCCTGTGGTAATGCTGCAGAATCTTTTCTCAAGAATACCCAGTTTTCCCTACAATCAGTGGGCTATAGGTCTCAGTTGTCTCAGTCCGGAAACTGGGTGAGGAATTGCAAATTTTTGCAGCCTTCTGCTCGCCATCTCTTGTTGTTTTTCTGATTCCACAAGAAATACCCTAGTCAATTGCCTATGTGACTCGCCTCAGGAATACCATCATTTTTTTTTTTTTTTAAAGATGACCGGTAAGGGGATCTTAACCCTTGACTTGGTGTTGTCAGCACCACGCTCACCCAGTGAGCGAACCGGCCATCCCTATGTGGGATCCGAACCCATGGCCCTGGTGCTATCAGCACCGCACTCTCCCGAGTCAGCCACGGGCCGGCCCAAGAATACCATCCTTTTTTAGCCAACATCACATATCCCTGCAGGTCGGGGAACCCTGGTTATCACTCTGGTCTTCCTGCCAATTAAGTTAACTACAACCACCTTATCACTGATGGTTAAGTGCCACCACCTGGCCTCTGCCGCGCTGGGCTGCTACCATCCCCGCTGACACTAAGAAGCCTGTTTTCATGGCAGCGTCTCCTACTGTCAATCCTGGCCTACAGAGGAAAGTGCCATGAGGCTCTCTAAGACTCAAGTGCACCTCTCGTTAGTGCCTCCTTATTAACGTAGAGACAGAAGTTCCTCTGAGCCCTCTAAGGGAACATAGTCAAGTGGTGGATCTCTGCTAGCATATGATGAACCGTTTAACATTCCTACCTCCCTGAACCTTCTGACTCCTTCCTTGATGCTTTGGGAAAGCCGTTATATAATCACCTAATTTACTGCAGCAACTGTTATGCCCACATTTCAAGGAGCCATTGTAGCTGTGTGTTAGAGCTCCAGGTGTTCTGGCCAGACCATTACATCCTTACTCACAGGGAAGTGTCAATAAATTCTCATGTATACAGCCTTTTCTTCTATCCCTGGTTCAACGCCCTCAAGTCTTCTCCTCTTCCTCCTCTTCCAGATTCTGCCACTATATACTAACAGCTTGTGCAACTCTTTTGGCAAATAAGTCATTTCACCCAGCGCAGACTGTACTTGTGATCTTGGGCCACGATGATGACTGACCCTAGTTACTGGTCTGGTGGCAATGAGGTGGAAGCACGCCATCATTCTGCAAGCCATCACCTCTTGGATGTCCTTCATCTGGTCTCCAGGCAAGGGGCAGCTGCTCTTCTCTTGCAAAGAGAGGGAGCTACTTCTTTTAGCCCAGAGCATTCAGGGGAAACTGGAGGTTCAGGGTTCATAGACGTATCCACTCAAATTTGCCCATACCAGATATCAGGATCCCATTACTTTTCTACCAGGGGCCCTGAATTTGGCATAAGAGGCCCACTTAGGTTGATCCTTTGCAGTTCTGCCTTCCTTATGGTTCAGTTCCATGTCCGACTTTCAGCCCATTCTGCTCTCCACGGCCAGGAGACAAGGGTTTACTAACTCCTTGGAGGCTTTCTGGCTTACACGTGCTCTGAGCTGACAGGCTGACGTCTGTCATTCTCTTTCCTCAAGGTTTCTAAGGAAATCAGCAAAAGCCACCAATTCTATAATCCTTCTAATTACTCTTGCCCCCATACTGTTCAAGTACTAGTATAGTGTTTTTCAAATTTTAGCACTCAGAAGTCATGTAGAGGGCTTGTTAAAACACAGATTGACAGCCTCACCCCAGAATCTCAGATTCAGTGAGTCCAGGGTAGAGTCTGAAATTAGCATTTCTAATAAGTTGCCAAGTGGTCCCAATGCTGCTGGTCTAGGAACCAGGTTTGGAGAACCTTTGTTCTAAAGCTATTGCATCAACAAATGCTTGCCCTTCCACCTATACCACATCCCAGTCCACAGTAGGTGGATTGTCTTAGTGATTGTACTGCTCCAGCACACCAGAGTTTATCACCACCCCTGTTCACCACCAGCAATGGGGTCCTTGTTGCCATCTGACCAGTGAGTTCCAGAATCCGGTCCTAAGTGTCTACTCTCTAGGGCCACCTCTATGCTGTCTTAGTTTGGATTCCCCCAAAAGCACAGGCTGAGACAAAAACTATGGATTTGAGTAGTTTTTTAGGAGATAATCACAGGAGGTCAGAGTGAGGAGAGGGAAGTGAGACAGGAAGGAGGGACAGCCAATGCAGGTTATGTTACTGGGCTGCTTATGGCCCTGGCACTCGGTCCTGCTGGGCTCCTCTGAGGAACCATGTAGAATATGCTTCAGAACTTCCCTCTAAGGGGAGGGAGCCTGGGCTATTTACCCTCTGCCTCCCATCCTCCTTTGGTTTTGAGTTACCCTTGAGGACATTAATTCCCTCGCACGCTCCCACATACACACTCATCCACTGACATTTCTGGGGTCTATCTGTTTACAGGCTGAATAGGCTTTCCCAACTTTGAAAAAACACAATGTAGAAAGACTGAGATTTGCTACAAATTAGAGAAGCCGTCAGGCGAGCAGAGTGGACTTTCACTACAGCTACAGCAGATGTCAAGTATGGACCAGAAAGATGTTTGCACAGAGCAAATAATGTCTACTGGGTATGTTAGTGTCCTCAGGAATCCAGATTTCCAGTACTAAAAAAAGAGATACCGAGGCCTGGCTGGTTAGCTCAGTTGGTTAAAGCACAGCCTTATAACACCAAGGTCATGGGTTCAGATCCCTAAACTGGCCAGCCGCACACACAAAAATAAATAAAAATAAAATAAAAAAGAGATACATATGTAAAATTAAAGATGTTTGGTAAAAACCCTATCGTTCTAAACTTGAATCATAAATATCACTATAAACTCAGATCTATTTTTCTCTTTAAAAACATAGCTGTATTTTCTAGCTTCGTCCTTTGAAAAGGAGGAGGCACAATGACCAATCCAGTAGCAATGAGCACTCCTACGGCCCAGATCATGGCACCTAAATGCCATTTCCTGGTCAAAGGAACCATATATATACTTAAAAATACATATATATATGAAAAAATACAATAAATTAAAACATATCAAATATGGTGGGTTCTTTGCTTGTTTGTTTTTGGTGTCTGGCCTGTACGGAGATCCAAACTCAAATATTTTAACAATTTATAAGTGCTCTGAGTTGATTGTTGGCTAAGTCAAGCCTGGCATCCTATTTATTTAGAAGAAAAGCAGTTGATTACCTTTGGAGGATGCTAGTGAACCAACTCCTTTTCTAAAAACTGGTAAGTAAAGGGAAATAATCAAGTACTAATTCTGCCTTTCTTATACAAACTGCACTTTAGGTTTACCAAATAGTGGAGCTGATGAGGGAAAATTCTTTCTTAAGAAGTCTAGCCAATACGTTCAGAGAAATAATACAATTAGAGTATCACCATTTGTGCAAAACTTAATGAAATAATGGATCTAAGCAAAGGTCATCAATGACAAATAAAACATAAAAAATCTGATAAAGAGCCTTATGAGGGACAAGTCAGAGCTGGCAACACCTGAACCAACTGGCCAATCCTAACATGCCAAAGGAAAGAAAACCATAGACCCTGTCTTTCCTGATCTGAGGCAGTAGGAAGTTCCTCACATCATCCATGAAGCATTTTGCATAAACAAACAAGCAAATAAAAATAAATAAAACCTGAATAACATGATCAAGCCTCTAAATCTAATTATCAGTTTGTAGGTAACATAAGGGACACACGCGTACACATACACATTAAAGGAGTCTGTGAGGATATAATCAGCTACATTAAAAAAATTTTAAACTACAGGACAAATGATGTAGTTTCTTTGACAAATAGATTGCAATTAAAAAGTAAGAGTGAGAGGTCAAAAGAGATTTAAGAGACATGTCAATTAAACGCAATGTACAAATCATATCTGGATCCTGATTCAAACAAAAAACTAAAAATTTATGGGACAGTTGGGGAGATTTGAATACTGACTACATATGTGATGCTAGGAAGGAGTGATTTACTTTTAGGTGGGAAAATGGTATTGTGATTATATTTAAAAGCAAAGACCTTACCTTTTAGAGGTACATACTGAAAGTTGTAGGTACTAGGTGCTAGGTCTATTATACTGTTTTCTCTACTTCTGTTTACATTTGAAATTTCAAAAATAAAAAGAGATTTTTTATGTTTTTAATTGTTTTTTTAAAAGCAGATACGAGAAATACATCAGGGGCTGGCCGATGGGCTCAGTTGGTTAGAGCATGGCCTTGTAACACCAAGGTCAAGGGTTTGGTCCCCTGCACAGACCAGCTGCCCCCCAAAAAGAAAGAAAGAAAAACACATCAGCCAAATATAATAAAAGGATATTTAAGAATGTTGGTTGGGCCGGCCCGGTGGCGCACTCGGTAGAGTGCTGTGCTTGGGAGTGCGGCGGCGCTCCCGCTGAGGGTTCGGATCCCATATAGAGACTGGTCCGCTCACTGGTTGAATGCGGTGCTGGCGTGACACCGAGGGTTGCGATCCCGTTGCCGGTCACGAAAAAAGACAAAAAGGAAAAAAAGAAAAAGAATGTTGGTTTGCATATCAATCTGGAAAAAAAGAGGGAATTTGAACAGTGGACTGACTGAACATTTGACCATTTTAAGGAATTATTGCCAATTTTGCTTGTTAATTTTACTTTTTAGGTCTAATAATAGTATTAGTTTTTGTTAAAAAAGAATCCTTATCTTTTAGCGATACGTTCTGAAGTATTTACAGATGGTGTTATATATGATGCTTGGAATTTAGTTCAGAATAATCTGGTGTAAGCAGTGTGTGAAGAGAATAGAGGAGAAAAATTAAAAAGAATACAATTTTAGGCCGGCCCGGTGGCACACTGCTACAGTGCACCGCTTGGGAAGCGCGGCGGCGCTCCTGCCGAGGGTTCGGATCCCACATACAGACCGGTTCCTGCTCACTGGCTGAGCGAGGTGCGGGCGCAACACCGAGGGTTGCGATCCCGTTGCCGGTCCCGGTCCGGTATGGGCGCGACACTGAGGGTTGCGATCCGTTGCCGGACACGAAAAAAGACAAAAAAGGAAAAAAAAAAAAAAAAGAATAAAATTTTAAAAAAATAAAAAAAGAAAAGAATAATGAAAAGAAAAAAGATAAAAGAAAAAAAGGAAAGAAAAAGAGAAAAAAAGAAGAAAAAAAAGAGAGAAGGAAGCACAGTTGTCCTTATCTTGGTAATTACTGAAGATAAGTGATGAGATTGTTATGTCATATTATTTTCCTTATTTCTGTACAGATAGAAATTATCTATTTTTTGTTTGTTTGTTTTGGCAGCTGGCCAGGACAAGGGTCAAACCCTGGACCTAGATGTTATCGGCACTATACTCAAACTAGCTAGCTAACCAGCCAGCTCCAGAAAATATCCATTAAAGGAGATAAAAATACTTATTTAGATGTATATGTGTGTGTATGTATATATATATGTTTATATTTTTAATATTCCCTATTGCATAGCTGACCTTCCATCTTGGAATCTTGGATAGATTTCCTTCTGCCTGAAAAATACCTCTTAGGTCTGGAAGTGATACTATTCTCTCTGTTTTTATATGTCTGTGAATACCTATATTTTGCCTTCTTTTCTGACAGATATTTTTGCTAAGTGTAGAGTTTGTGGCTAGCAGGTATTTTCGTTTGGCACGTTGAAGGTGTCAGTCATTCCATGGTCTTTTGGTTTCTCATATTTCTGTTGAGAAGTCAGCTGTCAGCCTAATTATTGCTCCTCTGAAGTCAATCTGAATTTTTTTCTCAGATGCTTCTAAGATTTTTAAAAAATTTGCCTTTAATTTTCTGCAGTTTTATCACAATGTGCCTAGGTGTACAATTATTTTCATTTATCCTATTTGGGGTTCATAAAACTTCTTGAATCTGTAAACTATTATCTTTCATCATTTAAAAATTATTTTCTGACATTATTTTTTAAAATATTGCTTCTTGCCCTGGGCTTTCTGGAGCCAGGCTGGTGAGGAGGGGGGGGGCAAGGGCCTTGGCCACACCTCCCCAGCACGTGCAACCAGCCTAGCAACAACCACCAAGCCACAGCAAGAAAGGCCCTGGGTTCCCAGCTGGGGTGGAAGGGGAACAAGGGCTTTTGCCACACCCCCCTGACATCTGCACCCAGCCAGCAATGACCAAGCCACTGCTGGAAGATCCCCCTGTCTACCCCGTGGGAATGAAGGGGGTGCCACAGGCCTCAATCCCACCCCTCCTCCTTCTTCCTTCTTCCGTCACATTCCCTTCCCCTTTTCCCTCTCCCTCTCCCTCCCAACTGCTCTGCAACAACATCATAGAATGTAAAAAAGTAATATTAATAAAATTACATTTTCTTTTTTTTTTTGTCTTTTTTCATGTCCGGCAATGGATTGCAACCCTCAGTGTCGCGCCCGCACCTCACTCAGCCAGTGAGCGGGAACCGGTCTGTATGTGGGATCCGAACCCTCAGCGGGAGCGCCACCGTGCTCCCAAGCGGCGCACTGTAGCAGTGCGCCACTGGGCCGGCCCAAAATTACTTTTTCTTTAAAAAAAATTGCTTCTGCCTCATTATCTCTTTCCACTCTTTCTGGGACTCTGATTAAAGGTATGTTTGGGGCTGGCTCGGTGGCACACTCGGTAGAGTGTGGCACTTGGGAGTGTGGCAGCGCTCCCGCCGAGGGTTTGGATCCCATATAGAGACTGGTCCGCTCACTGGTTGAGCGCAGTGCAGGCGCGACACCAAGGGTTGCGATCCCGTTACCAGTCACGAAAAAAGACAAAAAGGTATGTTTGACCTATCCTCTATGTCTTTTACTCTCTCTGCTGTGTATTTTATTCTTTTGTCTCTTTATGTTTCTTTCTGAATATTTTCTTCTGACTTATCTTCTACCTCACTAGTTCTCTCTCCAGCTATCTTTAATTGGCTATGAAAACCATCCATGGAATTATTACTTTTAGTTGTTTGACTTTTCAATTCAGAATTTATTTTTGAAAAATCTGCTGGGCTAAGTTTTGTGGTTTTCTAAAATTTTTAATCTTTTATTTTCTTGAACATATTAAGCATGGTTATTTTTTAGCCTGTATCTGATGATTCCAATATCTGGAATCTATGAACATGTTTTTATTGTCTATTATTTCTGCTAGTTCTTGGTTCATGTTGTCTAGTCTCCTCCTGTGACTGGTTACCTTAATTGTGTGCCAAACATTTTTTAAAAATTAGTTTGTAGCTGTTCAGTTAGCTCAGTTGGTTAGGGTGTGGTGCTGATAACACCAAGGTCCAGGGTTTGATCCCTATACGGGCCACCTGCCAAAAAAAAAAAACCAACCACACTCACAAAAAATCAGTCTATAATAATGTTTTGAGGGTTAAAATAATGTTATCTTCCTCCAGGGACAATTTTGTTTTCCCATTCCAGATACCTGAATGCACTAAACAATCCAAAATTATTTTAATCCAATATCAGGGATTGAGATCCAAAGTGTCACTGCAGTCTATGTGAGGTCCGGTTTACTTCCAGACTACCCTAATTCCCAAGGTGCAGCCTTTCAGTGTCCCAACCCAATGGTCTGTGGGTTTACAAGAGCTACATACAACACCCTGCCCCAAACTTTGGCAGGCCCTGGATTCCAGCTTTTGTCCCCATAGCCTCCAGAGGCTGTTCAAAGTACTGCTCAGCTTCTTGGCTGCCTTTTTAGAACCAGCAAACATCTCCAAGGGAAAAGTAGCTCCAAATACTGAGCTTATCTCTCTGGACTTCTGTCTTCTTCTGTATCTTAGTCTAGAAGTTTTCACTACTGTGTTAACTCTCTGATGCTTTCAAGCAGATTTTTGTTTTTCTACAGCCAGGGTTTTCATGAAAGGCAACCATTGCACAGCTTTTCTAGTTTCTCTCTTCTTCCCTAATGGGCTATTCATACTGCGTACTCCTGAGTCAGGAGCAAAAGCATGGAGATGGAAATGAGCCTGAAAAGAATGAGGGCTCCGTGTCTGTAGTGGAGGGTGTTTGTTGGGGAGATACGGAGAAGGATAAAGAGAGGAAAATCACGAAAGGCCAAGAGCTCCTGACAGGCTGGACTGGCTGAAAGGGGAAGTCTGCCTACTGCCAGCCCACGGCCTCACCTGAGTGAGCCCTGCTCACGTTGGTGCAGTTGGGTGCTGCCAGTGCTGGGGTTGCGGTGAACCTCGGGCATAATTTCTACCCAGCATGTTGTATAAGTCAGGGCTAGGGCAGTGAAGAACAGAAAACCCTAAACAGCGGTGGTTTGAATGAGAGAGTTTATTTCTCCTTCACTCTAAAACAAGTCTGGAGGTGGGCAGTCCACAATTGGTAAGGTGACAAGACTGTCTAGGACCTTTTCTTCTTGCTCTACCGTCCTCCACTCACAGCCTCGACCTCGCAGTCCAAGAGCTTGAGTTCCACATTCTAGCCAGCAGGAAGGAGAAGGACAGAAAGTAAGCCCTTTTCCCTTTGGAGGTACTCACAGTCCCTCATGACAATTATGTCTTATTGGCCAGACCTGAATCACATGGCCACACCCCGCTACAAAGGAGGCTGGGAAATACAGTCTTTGTTGTGGAGCACCACGTGCCCAGTTAAAAATCAGAGATACTATTACTAATGAAGAATGTGTTAAAAGATAAACCTAAGCACATTGAAATTTTAGAGTTTATTTGAGCAGGGAACAATTCATGAATCAGGCAGTGTCAGACTGCAGGTGGTTTGGACTCAAGAGGAAACTTTGATAAGGTACGTGGAGAAGCAAGACAAAGAAAATATTTGATTGGTTAACGTGAAGTAGTAGACTTTAAAAAAATTTTTTTTGTTGAATCAAAATTCATTATACAAATTTTGGGGGTTCAACATTGAGATATGTTGATCAAATCAATATTACTAGTATATATATTGTTACAAATTATAATTATTATTTATGGACACAAGGGTGTCTAATCCCTCCCCATCTCTCTTTCCCTCCCCCCTTCCCCCTCTAATCACCCTAGATTTCTTCTCTCCTTCTGAAAGAATAATGGTTACTCTGTTGATTTGCTGCCCAAATGATCTGTCCAGTGCTGAGAGGTGTGATCAGGTCCCCCAATATTATCATAGAGCAGATGCTTCTTCCGTCACTCTGAAATGGACTCTGTGGAGAGAGACATCCTCTTTTCTTTACCTCTGCTGGTGACTGTCCTTGTGTTAATGCACTCCAGTGTCTGGGGGACCATCTGTGTGGTAGTTGTAGTGTCTAGCTGCCTTCGTGGCAGCCATGGTTATCATGGTGGCTGTGGTGGGCCACCCACATGGAGGAGTTGTTTTTGGCATGCTCCTTGGTGAGTATCTGATCCCCAGCTCCATACCCCAGGTCCCTGAGTGGGTCCTGAGGCGCTGGCACAGTGTGCCTGATTGTGGGATGGGGATCTGGTCCTTTGCTCTGTTCCCCGGGTCCCCGGGCAGGCCCCAAGACACTGGTGTGGGGTGCCTGGTTCTGGGAGGGGGGTCCAGTCCCCTTCTCCATGCCCCAGGTCCCTGCGTGGGCCCCGAGGTCCTAGTAGCCTTATGTCCTTACTTAGAGGTTAGCTGGCAGTTTCTGATTTGGTAAAGCTTAAGTTTCATTTCATAGGGTATAACCATTCATGCTGAGTTAGGTTTTGGTTTGCTTACAAAAAGACTCAGGATGCTAGTCCCACCTCAATCTAATGGCCTCCTAATTAGTTTTTTTTTTTTTTGTCCTTTTTGAGACCGGCCGCACCACGCTCAGCCAGTGAGCGCTGTGAGCACACCGGTCATCCCTATATAGGATCCGAACCCGCGGCGGGAGTGCTGCTGTGCTCCCAGCACTGCACTCTCCCGAGTGCGCCACGGGCTCGGCCCCTAATTAGTTATTTTAACAATGGGAGAAGGATTATTTGGTGACAACTAGTGGTCTGTACTAGTGCCTCCTCTCTCCTTGCCTCTCTTCTCGTGTCCTCCAGGAAGCCTTCCCTGACATCTCCTGTACTTCCTAAGCTTCTTCCTCTGCCCCAGAGCTCAGACAGTATGACCACTGTGGGCAAACTTGGAATAAGAAAAAACAATTATTGAATGTTTCCATGGAAAACTATGCCTTGTTTGGTGAGAGCACACCCTTCTGGATTATGATTCTAACCTTTCACTGCCTTTGAGCTGTTTTACAGTTCTGTACATTGTAGATGACAGATAGCCATACAAAATAATTCACGTCTAGGGGCCGGCCCGGTGGCGCACTGCTACAGTGCGCCGCTTGGGAGCATGGCGGTGCTCCTGCCGAGGGTTCAGATCCCACATACAGACCGGCCGCTCACTGGCTGAGCGAGGTGCGGGCGCAACACCGAGGGTTGCGATTCCGTTGCCGGTCCCGGTCCGGTACCGGCGCAACACTGATGGTTGCGATCCGTTGCCGGTCACGAAAAAAGACAAAAAGGAAAAAATAATAATAATAATAATAATTCATGTCTAAAATCATGCAAATAGATTGCCCAGTCATTGGATTGACGCCCTCCCAAACACATAGAAAAAGCCAATTTTACATCTATTTGTAAATTTATTTCAACATTCCTTTATTCCATATAAATTTATGCTTCATTGACTTCCCCTTTGAACCAGTTGTAATATCTACCTGGCTTCTTTGTTAATAATATTTTAAATACAATTTTTAACATGTACTCGTTTTTTCTATCTATAGGAGAGTCATGATTTTCCTTTTTTAAAAAAGTTATCTTTTAATGCCACACAGCCTGGCTTGGAAAGGGGAAAGATCCACCCAGAGTCTCCAACAGGACAGACACCAGCCCAGCAGAAAAGCCCAGGAGTGACGTTGGGTATAAGGTCCCTGGCCAGTAGAGCCTTTGCAGATAAATGGCAGGTCTTGGGCTTGGGGCCAGGTTTCCTGCCTGGGGCACCATTATTCCCAGAGAGAAGGGAAAGGCAGTGGGTGGGGCTAGGGCAGGGATGCAGGCAGTGTGCGTAGCTCAGCAGGGACATCCATTTGTCCTTGCCCTAATAAGGGCTTGCAGAATAATACTGACCCTGTCAACCTGCTTGGAAGATGTGGGTGACATCTGTTACACTCTCTCCCCCTGGGTGATGGAGATGCAAAGGATTACTCAAAGCCCATTTCTTCTGAGCAGTGAGAAGCCCTGAAGGGGTTAATTTCCAGGAACCCTCAAGAGAGAGGCATTCCTCCTTGGAAAATTAACACCGAGCTGAGGTTCTTTCTCAGTATTTATTCTCCAGGCCAGAAAATCACAGAAAAGGAACATAGGTGGAGCTATGACTAAGTACAGTTTAACAACAGAAGCTGGTAACATTGGTGAAATAATGAAGCGACATTCCATAATGCAATTAGTAAAAAGTTAAGTCAGTCCACCAACAAAAGCTTGTTCTTAGCCAACACTTTCTTTCCTTACAGCAATTTCCTCAGTATATTTACATAACAGTCAAGTAACTTTCTTAACATATCCATCAGTAGGTTAACCTGCACCAAGGACATCTGTCCTTGAGCCAGCAATTTTGCTGTGTTACAATTCTTTATCTACAACAGAGACTTTAGCCTGGGGTAATTTTCCTGTCTTTTGCAAGCTTAACATTTCTATGTGTAATTTTTTTTTTTTTTTTTTTTGCTTTTTGTCTTTTTTCGTGTCCGGCAATGGATCGCAACCCTCAGTGTCACGCCCGTACCGGACCGGGACCGGCAGCGGGATTGCAAACCTCGGTGCTGCGCCCGCACCTCGCTCAGCCAGCGAGCGGGAACCGGTCTGTATGTGGGATCCGAACCCTCGGCGGGAGCGCTGCCACGCTCCCAAGCGGCGCACTGTAGCAGGGAGCCACTGGGCCGGCCCTCTATGTGTAATTTTAAAAAGTTAGGCTAAACTTGAAACTACAGGCCTTTGGAGGCTAAGCCCTGTGAAATACATCTGCTTTATTAATGTTAGTGCTCTCTACAGACATCCTAGATACCGGGGTGATGAGGAAGTGGTCAGGGGTGTAACCCAGACCCCTTCCCAGACCCTGGGGAGCCTTGGCTGGGTCACTGAGGTAGGGACGAAACTAGAGGGCTCTGGAATGTGGCTGGAGGGTGGGGGGAGGGATGGGTCTTTGGGCACTTCCCAGCCCAGCCAACCTCCCTCTCCAGCCCCTCTCACTGCCCCCTGCTCACCTGCACCCACCCCCAAACCCCCCACGGCCCAATTCACCTCTGGGTCTTTGTTCAGGCTGTTCTGTCTGCCTGGAACACCCTCATCCTGGAAACACAATGAGGTGGGAAGGTGCCCGGTCTCCTCTCATGCCACCTCTCCTGTCCATCCTCTAAGCCAGCACGGGGCCACCTCAACCTCAGCAAGCATGGCATGGCATGGGGGAGTGGGGAGGAGCTAGGCTGGTACTGATCTGGGGAGTGAGCTAGGACCGAGGTCAGTGAGGCAGGCTGGAGATAGAGGACAAGAATTCAGAATTCAGCAGAGGATGTGCAGGGGCCTAGGCTCCCCCACCCTTTTTGCCTTGTGCTTCCTGTGAGCCCCCAGTTCTGTCTTGGTCAAGTGGCCTGAGTCCTCAGACAACCACAGCACTCCCTGTCTGATGAGTAAGATAACAGACAGGAGATTAAGGTACGGATCTGGCAGGAGCTTGCTAAAGGTCACCTGGGGAGTGACCTGCCATCCTCCATCAGAGCTTGGGAGCTTGAGTAGGGAGCCAGGGAGAGAGTGCCAGGAAGGGTCGGGCCGGCTTGGCACCCCATCCCTGCAGCTGGGAGGCCTACCGTAGAAGGTACATAGGCAAAAGTAAGCTTCCGCTGGCCCCACTGTCAGTGTCTAGGCAAATGTCTGCCTGGCTCAGCGGATGACCTGTCTCTGTCTTGCTCCTTCCTTGGAGGTCCTACCTTGCCTGCTGTGGCCCACTTCTGAGGACCCTTTGGGTGTCCACACCATCTCCTCTGGCCCTGGACCACGGATCCAGGATGACCCCCAATGCAGCCCCTGCCTCCTGCTCCAGGGAGCCAAGCAGAAAGAAGCAAGTGGGAAGCCACGGAGCTCAGTTGCCAGTGAGGGGGACTCCCTCTGTACCAGCTGTAGGAGGGAGGCAGGTGGGGAGTGGAAAGACTCTAATGGGGCTACACTGTGGGCCTGTCAGGGCCACGGAGCTCAGAGCAAGAGGGGACACTCCTGTAGCTGGAGGGCCAGGAAGGTCCTGGCTGAGGGGCTGAAGCTGGCTCTTGAGAACAGGAAAATCACCCAACACTTGGGACCAGACCCCCATCCTCTCCCAGAAGTTGTGGATCTTTTAAAAGTTCTTTTGTTGCCGGGCTGAGCCCGTGGCGCACTCGGGAGAGTGCTGCAGTGCTCCCGCCACGGGTTCGGATCCTATATAGGGATGACCGGTGCACTCACAGCACTCACTGGCTGAGCGCCGTGCGGCAGGTCTCAAAAAGGACAAAAAAAAAAAAAAAAAGTTCTTTTGTTGAAATCCTTCTCGGTCTGAGGCCAGAATTCCCATTTGATTTATTTCAGGTATTAGGATGGGTTGTTTCAGGGGAACAGCAGTGTGATCCCTGTACTGGCCAGCTGCCAAAAAAAAAAAAAAAAAATGGGGGTCGGGGGAAGAAGAACATTGTGAGAGAGAGTCCAGGTCTAGCCCAGCTCAAATTCAAATTCCAGAATTGCCTATCCCTGGCCACACAGAGCCCTGACCCTGGCCCTACACGGAGCCCTGATCCTGGACACAGGCTGAGCCCTGCTCTCCAGTCCTTGATTGAGTTTTCTCTAAAATCATCCTTGCCCAAGAGGGCTTGGTAGGGCAAGTGAACACGTGCCTGGCTCCCTGCAATGCCTCCCCACTATGGAGCTTCTGCTCTATGGTGTGGAATGACCTTCAGGCGTGTTTCTATCCCTTATCATTTATCATGTCCCAGGCAGCTCCTGCTTTTGTGGATAGGCAAGCCTTAGCACTGAGAGCATATCTAGTCGAAGTCTTGGTCCACCAGAGCCCTGCCCCCCAGCGTTGGCTCCAGCCCAGCCTGGCCTGCGGGGGCACTGCAGCGGGCAGCGGATGAGGACATAGTGTCTGCGGCTGTGGGTGGCCTTCACTCTTGGATTGGAGTCAGTCATCAGAAACCAGATCTTCCTGGCCCTATGGGTGCTGGGGAAGGGGGATGGCCCTGCCAGGCTTGGCAGGCATTGGACAGCGGGTGCTGAGGCTGCCCTCACTCCCTCGTCTGGGGACACCAGCACTTCCAGAAACAGAGTTTTCTTGGCAGCACAAGGTCCACCAGGTAAGACCTGCATGGGCCTCAGTGCACACTTGTAAGTAGGCATGGTATTGAGATAGGAGATGCTCAGTTTCCTTGAAGTCTGGGTCTCAGGCCACTCCTCTGAGTCTCAAACCACTCCCTGGGAGCTCAGGCCCTTCCCCTGGGCCCTGAGCTAGAAGAGAGTCACTGTTGCCTGTTGCACCTATTTCTGAACACAACACAGGAAAATAGAGACCGAAGGGGGCAAGTTTGATTGGTCGAGCACGTGCAATAAAGGAGCTTGTGCTTGAACGACCCTCCACTGGAGGCACTAGAGAGCACTAAGTATATTTTAAGTGGACTCTGTGTATAACGGAATTTGACTACTGCACAGGCACCAAAAGAAACGAACAGAGCATGCACAAGGCTCAGCGTTACACAACCAGGAGCCACCCCTTTAGTTGGATATTCATAGATGAGTATGTGTGGACAGCCAAGATGCCAGGTAGAATCCCGGACAAAAGCGAGGCTGCTGCTCACTCGCGAGCCTGCCGCACTTTGCTTGTGAAGTGTGAGTTCCTTACTCCTTACATTAAGCTTGCTTTCACTTTCTACTTTGACCCTGCTCTTGAATTCTTTCCTGTGGCAGAATCGAGAACCTGGCGGCGGTTGAGGTCAGGTATCCAACCTCCCCAAACCCTCTCCTTCAGTAACAGTATTAATCCCTGAGGCTTTCAGAGATGCCCCTCCCCGCAACACCTCCCCATCCAACCCTCTGAAATGTGATGCGGTGCTAGCCTTGTTCCATGATGGAGGGTCAGGCAGCACTTCCAGCATCCCTGGGCTGACCTGGGCCTCACAGGTCATTTGAACAGGCCAGTCCAGGGCCCCAGGCCCAGAGAGCACATTCTCCAGGGGAGCTCTTGAGCCCAGAAGACTTCCCCTAGGGAGGGGCCCTGCAGTGGGGTGGAGTTGGGATGGGAGGCAAAGAGAGGGATCCTTAAGAGCTGCCCCTTTAGCCTCACAGTGTCCCTTCCTGGCAGGCAGCAGGCCTTCCCTGGTCTCTGGGGGGCTAGGATCAGGGAGAGAAGGTTACTTTGCCTGGGGTAGCTCAGTGGTTTGGGGGCAGAGCTGGGCCAGGGTTTGGATCTCCTCAGCACACGTACGAGGGTCTTTAAAAAGTTCATGGAAAAATTTGTATTACCTTTCATTTCCATTTTTTCCCACAAACTTTTTGAAGCACCCTTGTAGGCTTTGCAAGGCAGCAGCGAGAAGATACTCCCGCCACCAGGCATCTTTGCAGTGGCCACTGCTGGCACTAATAGGAAAGGGAGCGCTCCCAGCACAAGGGCAGAAGCCCTTTCTCCAGAGGTGTCTCCTTCGGCCTTACCCTTGGATTCCCCCTCAGTCCAGCCTGCCCCTTTGAGAACTTG
Organism: Galeopterus variegatus; assembly: GCF_000696425.1. Taxonomy (NCBI): domain Eukaryota; kingdom Metazoa; phylum Chordata; class Mammalia; order Dermoptera; family Cynocephalidae; genus Galeopterus; species Galeopterus variegatus. The sequence continues at coordinate 106,426 of NW_007728120.1, read as the reverse complement.
GGGCCTCAGGCAGGGCCACACCTGGACCAGCCCCATCAGCACTGGCCGAGGCCCTTTCTCCAGAGGTGTCTCCTTCGGCCTTACCCTTGGATTCCCCCTCAGTCCAGCCTGCACCTTTGAGAACTTGGGGCCTCAGGCAGGGCCACACCTGGACCAGCCCCATCAGCACTGGCCGAGCCTGCAGCCCACAGGACCCCTGAGTCCCAGCCAGCATTCTCTGTGGCTGGACCTGCAGAGAACACATAGGCTCCTGGACCTCTGGAGGTTGCTGCCACATTACTGTCATAAGCTTCTCCTGGTGCAAAGTACCTGGGTCTGGGCAAAAATCCAGTGAGGACCCTTGGTTCTCTGTGACAGTCCATGCTCCTGCCTCTGCACCCCTGAGGACATCCGTCACCCTTAGACCAACCCGGAAGCCTGCTGGGGCATCCCCTTCCCCCACCACACCTGCACCCATGTTGGGATCCCCTCAATGGCTGGCCTGGGGCAGACACACCTTCAGTCCCAGTGCCTGGATGCTTCTGCCACTGGCTGCAAGGGTCCCAGGGAAGACCGGGTTGTCAGTACCCCGGGGCTGACTGGAATTTACATAGATTGCTAACACTTCAACAGCCACAGAATCTCTTCCCCCTGTAGCTCCAGGGTGGTCACAGTGGGCTCAAGTTCCCCAGGGATGCTGTGGCTTTGGCCTGGGCCCAGCGCTCTGTGGTCCTTTGATATTGCCATTGCCCTCAGCAGCACCATTCCCTCAGTCACCGTCACCCTTCTCCTCACAGCCCTCACCAGCGTGGTCCTCATCCCCATCACTGTCACCGCCGCTTTCCCCACCAGCACCACAACTGCCATTACAGTCACCACCACCAACACCATCCCCGGTTCTGGCCCCGATTTTCCCCATAACTACCAGAGCCAGAACCTCCCCAGACCCTCTGTGTCTACGTTCCCACCACAACCACAGACTGTCCCACCAATACCTCCAGCCTCCCACCTGCCCTGCCACCCCTGATGGTTCCAGAGCCAGCCACTCTTCAGGGGACAGTCCAGCCTGGGGCAGGTGTTCCCCCCATCCCAGCTCCCACAGCCACCCCCTCTGTCAGATGCTCCTTCAGCCTTCGGTCTGCTCCACCTAGCTCTAGCTCCCTGAGTGTCCCTGGGGGTAATGACCTCACCCAGCCTTCTGCCCTGACTCATCCTGGCAGGGCGGTCTCACTGCAGTACTGTCTCCTCCACCCCAGGACCGAGTCATGTGACCCACTGTGTGACCTTCAGCATCAGCCTTGCTCTGGAACCTCGCTGGCCTGGGGCACCAGCTGCTGAGTGAGAGCACTGACACCAGGCGAGGGCACCCCCTCCACCCAGGCACGTGGTCAGTGGACCAGCTCTGGCTCCTGCCTGCCCACAGTCACTTTCTCAGCATGGTCACGCCCCTGGCACTTGCTGTCCTCGCCCTCACCACCTCATGCCCTCCATCGCCTTTTCTGCCTGGTGAGGGCTTCTTGGACCAGCTGCTCCTGATGGCCCAGACCCCCTGCCCTAGCACAGTCAGCATCCGTCCCTCGCCAGCTGCCATTCCCACACTGTCCTGTCCCAGCCTGCCGCTCCCACCAGGCCACAAGCTCCCTGAGGGCAGCTGGGCACGAGGCCGGGCCCACGTGGGGGCTCCAGGAGTGTGGAATGAATGAACGAGTGAATGAGCGCCCACCCTGTACTTTCTCCTCGGGTATGGGGAGGAGCATGTGGAGTGGGAGGTGGGAACCTAAGAAGCAGAAAGTCAGAGGAGCTTCCAGCAGGAAGGAAGGGCCCAGGCAGAAGTACTTCTGGGGAGCAGATCCAGGGGTGGAGACCTCGTCCACCGGGAAACTAGAGGAGGGTCGCACGGTGTGGCCAGCTGCCATTGTTCTCAGCCCGAAGCACCATCAGGGACCCACAGGACCTCACCCCCTGGCAAAGTGAGACAGAGTTCCTGTGGCCACAACCAAACCCATCTCCTGTCTCAGTTCTGGAACCACGGGCAGTGAAGGTGCCCAGGCCAAGAAGGGCCATTACTTACCTGTCATCCACGGGGAACTCCATCTGAGTCTCTATCCATTGGCGCGTTGATTTATTCCTTTATTTATTCAACTAATTCATTTCTTTTTACAATGAATTGAGTGCCTATCGGGCACTGTGCTAAGTGCTGGGAGTACAACAGTGAGCAAAAACGAGTGTGGCTCCTACCCTCAGGGAGCCTGCAGTCTGGAGGAGGAAACAGACGTAGAACGGATGATCCAACACATCCCGATGTAAGTATAATTGTGAGAAGATACGGAAGGAGGAGGAGAGACAGGATGAGCAGACCACGGGGCCGGGGGTGCCCAGAGGACGCGCTTCTGAGAAAGGGGATTTTTGAATGGGATAGAGAGAAGGCAGCCAGAGGAGGTGGACAGGGGCTTTCTAGGGAGAGGGG